>NW_027507983.1:0-87608 GCF_051348905.1 Ranitomeya variabilis | reverse complement strand
GTAGGGTGTAGCGTGTAGCGTGCAGGGTGTAGAGTGTAGCGTATAGCGTGTAGGGTGCAGGGTGTAGAGTGTAGGGTGTAGCGTGTAGAGTGTAGCGTGTAGCGTGTAGGGTGTAGGGTGTACAGTGTAGGGTGTAGGGTGTAGCGTGTAGAGTTTAGTGTGTGGCGTGCAGGGCATAGGGTGTAGCGTGTAGGGTGTAGAGTGTAGGGTGTAGCATGTAGGGTGTAGGGTGTAGGGTGTAGCGTGTAGGGTGTAGAGTGTAGCATGTAGGGTGTACGGTGTAGAGTGTAGGGTATAAGCTGTAGCGTTTAGCGTGTAGAGTGTAGCGTGTAGCGTGTAGGGTGTAGCGTGTAGGGTGTAGAGTGTAGGGTGCAGCGTGTAGGGTGTATCGTGTAGCGTGTAGCGTGTAGGGTGTAGGGTGTAGAGTGTAGGGTGTAGCGTGTAGGGTGTAGCGTGTAGCGTGTAGCGTGTAGAGTGTAGCGTCTAGCGTGTAGCGTATAGTGTGTAGCGTGTAGCGTGTAGATTGTAGCGTGTAGGGTGTAGGGTGTAGCGTGTAGCGTGTAGGGTGTAGGGTGTAGGGTGTAGCGTGTAGCGTGTAGCGTGTAGAGTGTAGCATGTAGGGTGTAGCAAGTAGCGTGTACCGTGTAGGGTGTAGGGTGTAGCGTGTAGCGTGTAGAGTGTAGCATGTAGGGTGTAGCAAGTAGCGTGTATTGTGTAGGGTGTAGAGTGTAGCGTGTAGCGTGTAGGGTGTCAATTTTTCCTCTGATGAAGACGCTTGAGTAGCGTCGATACGCGTGGGGTTCAGGGCTTCCTTTGTTTTTTTCCCGAGGGACAGGACTTGGGTAACTTATCTTTACAACTGCTATGGAATTACACCTATTTACTTCATGCATGGCCTGGCATTTTTCCAAGCCTTAGGACAATGGATCCTGATTCTTTGTATTTCCACAAGGCGTCTGTATGCATACATTTATCCAAATAACTAGGATTTTGTAGTACTGCAGCATACCTATTTCCCTGATTACCTTTCTATAGGGGTCTGCTTTCATTTGCTTACCAACTGTGCGCACGCATGCTGTGTTGAACAAAATAGGATCCATGATGTATTTCTTCCAGATACTAGGCTGGAGTATGTTTCCTGTCATAGTACTCAGGGGGTCACAGTTGGCAGTAAACAATAGGCTTCTTATATGTAGATTTGACTAAGATTGGTGTACCCGCATACCTAGCAATTTTTTCTCTCTGGTTATTTCTCCTGTCTCACATATGCTGTAAAGTATTAGCTTCCTTCATTCCCTCGGGTAAAATTACTTATGGCCTATTCAGCCATACTAGTGTTTTAAATGTTTTTAAATGTATGTTTTGCCTGGTTCTGTTTGTGGATTACTATTTTTGTACAATAAAATTGACTATTTAACGTGGATCCCATTGGTTTGCATATCCTTTTCTTTTTGTGTTTAGTGTGTAGTGTGTAGCTTAACCCTACACGCTACACGCTACACGCTACACTCTACACCCTACACGCTACACCCTACACTCTACACCGTACACTCTACACGCTACACGCTACACTCTACACCCTACACCCTAAACGCTACACGCTACACTCTACACCCTACACGCTACACTCTACACTCTACACACTACACGCTACACTCTACACCCTACACTCTACACGCTACACGCTACACGCTACACCCTACACTCTACACGCTACACGCTACACTCTACACGCTACACGCTACATGCTACACTCTACACTCTACACCCTACACCCTACACGCTACACGCTATACTCTACACCCTACACTCTACACGCTACACGCTACACTCTACACTCTACACGCTACACGCTACACTCTACACCCTACACGCAACACGCTACACTCTATACCCTACACGCTACACTCTGCACGCTACACGCTACACCCTACACGCTATACTCTGCACGCTACACGCTACACTCTACACCATACACGCTACACCCTACACGCTATACCCGACACCCTACACCCTACATGCTTCACCCTAAACGCTACACTCTACACTCTACACCCTACACCCTACACGCTACATGCTACACCCTACACGCTACACTCTACACCCTACACTCTACACGCTACACACTACACGCTACACGCTACACCCTACACGCTACACGCTACACCCTACACGCTACACGTTACACTCTACACCCTACACCCTACACGCTACACGCTACACCCTACACGCTACACGTTACACTACACCCTACACGCTACACTCTACACCCTGCACCCTACACGCTACAATCTACACCCTACACCCTACACGCTACACGCTACACGCTACACTCTACACCCTACACGCTACACCCTACACTCTACACCGTACACTGCACGCTACACGCTACACTCTACACCCTACACCCTACACGCTACGCGCTACACTCTACACCCTACACGCTACACTCTAAACTCTACATGCTACACGCTACACTCTACACTCTACACGCTACACGCTACACCCTACACCCTACACGCTACACGCTACACTCTACAACCTACACGCTACACCCTACACGCTACACGCTACACCCTACACACTACACGTTACACTCTACACCCTACACTCTACACCCTACACTCTACACGCTACACTATACACCCTACACTCTGCACTCTACACCCTACACCCTACACTCTACACTCTACACCCTACACCCTACACGCTACACACTACACGCTACACGCTACACCATACACGCTACACGCTACACCCTACACGCTACATGTTACACTCTACACCCTGCACCCTACACGCTACACGCTACACCCTACACGCTACACGCTACACCCTACACACTACACGTTACACTCTACACCCTACACTCTACACCCTACACTCTACACGCTACACTCTACACCCTACACTCTGCACTCTACACCCTACACCCTACACACTACACGCTACACTCTACACCCTACACGCTACACGCTACACCCTACACCCTACACGCTACAATCTACACGCTACACGCTACACCCTATACGCTAGACGCTACACTCTACACGCTACACGATACACGCTACACCCTACACGCTACACCCTACACTCTACACCCTACACCCTACACGCTACACGCTACACCCTACACGCTACACCCTACACTCTACACCCTACACCCTACACGCTACATGCTACACCCTACACGCTACACGTTACACTCTACACCCTACACCCTACACTTTACACCCTACACCCTACACGCTACACGCTACACACTACATGCTACACCCTACACCCTACACCCTACACGCTACACGCTACACCCTACACCCTACACTGTACACCCTACACCCTACACGCTACACTACACTCTGCTCCCTACTCTCTACACGCTACACTCTATACCCTACACTCTACACGCTACGCGCTACACGCTACACACTACACGCTACACCCTACACGCTACACTTTACACTCTACACGCTACAATCCACATTCTACACACTACACTCTACACCCTACACCCTACACCCTACTCTACATGCTACACGCTACACGCTACATGCTACACCCTACACGCTTCACCCTACACCCTACACGCTACACGCTACACGCTACACTCTACACCCTACACTCTGCACCCTACACGCTACACGCTACACTCTACACGCTAAACGCTACAGCTTATACCCTACACTCTACACCGTACACCCTACACGCTACACTCTACACCCTACACGCTACACCCTACACCCTACACCCTACATGCTACACCCTACACTCTACACCCTACACCTTACACGCTACACTCTACACCCTACACCCTACTCTACATGCTACACGCTACACGGTACATGATACACGCTACACCCTACACGCTACACCCTACACGCTACACACTACACGCTACACTCTACACCCTACACGCTACACCCTACACCCTACTCCCTACACTCTACACGCTACACGCTACACCCTACACCCTACACTGTACACCCTACACCCTGCACGCTACACTCTACACTCTGCTCCCTACTCTCTACACGCTACACTCTATACCCTACACTCTACACGCTACGCGCTACACGCTACACACTACACGCTACACCCTACACGCTACACTTTACACTCTACACGCTACACTCTACACTCTACACACTACACTCTACACCCTACACCCTACTCTACATGCTACACGCTACACGCTACATGCTACACCCTACACGCTACACCCTACACCCTACACCCTACACGCTACACTCTACACCCTACACGCTACACCCTACACTCTACACCCTACACGCTACACCCTACACTCTACACCCTACACGCTATACGCTACACTCTACACCCTGCACGCTACACGCTACACCCTACACGCTACACTCTACACCCTACACGCTACACCCTACACTCTACACCCTACACGCTACACGCTACACTCTACACCCTACACGCTACACCCTACACTCCACACCCTACACCCTACATGCTACACGCTACACCCTACACGCTACAAATTACACTCTAAACCCTACACTCTACATCCTACACCCTACACTCTACGCCCTACATGCTACACTCTACACTCTACACCCTACACCCTACATGCTACACGCTACACGCTACACTCTACACCCTACACGCTACACGCTACACCCTACAAGCTAAACGCTACAAACTACACGCTACATATTACACTCTACACCCTAGCGTGTAGCGTGTAGGGTGTAGAGTGTAGCGTGTAGCATGTAGCGTGTAGGGTGTATGGTGTAGAGTGTAGCATGTAGCGTGTAGGGTGTAGAGTGTAGCGTGTAGGGTGTAGAGTGTAGCATGTAGCGTGTAGGGTGTAGAGTGTAGAGTGTAGCATGTAGCATGTAGATTGTAGGGTGTACCGTGTAGGGTGTAGAGTGTAGCATGTAGGGTGTAGGGTGTAGAGTGAAGGGTGTAGCGTGTAGAGTGTAGCATGTAGCGTGTACGGTGTAGGGTGTAGAGTGTAGGGTGTAGCGTGTAGCGTGTAGCTTGTAGGGTGTAGAGTGTAGCGTGTAGCGTGTAGGCTGTAGCGTGTAGGGTGTAGCATGTATCGTGTAGGGTGTAGAGTGTAGCATGTAGCGTGTAGAGTGTAGGGTGTAGCGTGTAGCGTGTGTAGGGTGTAGGGTGTAGAGTGTAGCGTGTAGCGTGTAGGGTGTAGAGTGTAGGGTGTAGGGTGTAGAGTGTAGCGTATAGCGTGTAGGGTGTAGGATGTAGAGTGTAGCGTGTAGGGTGTAGAGTGTAGCGTGTAGAGTGTAGCATGTAGCGTGTAGGGTGTAGAGTGTAGAGTGTAGCGTGTAGGGTGAAGCATGTAGGGTGTAGGGTGTCGGGTATAGCGCGTAGGGTGTAGGGTGTAGAGTGTAGGGTGTAGCGTGTATGGTGTAGAGTGTAGCATGTAGCGTGTAGAGTGTAGCGTGTAGGGTGTAGGGTGTAGCGTGTAGCATGCAGAGTGTAGCGTGTAGGGTGTAGAGTGTAGCGTGTTGCGTGTAGGGTGTAGAGTGTAGTGTGTAGCGTGTAGAGTGTAGAGTGTAGCGTGTAGCGTGTAGAGTGTAGCGGGTAGGGTGTAGAGTGTAGCGAGTAGCGTGTAGGGTGTAGAGTGTAGGGTGTAGCGTGTAGGGTGAAGAGTGTAGCGTGTAGGGGGTAGGGTGTAGGGTGTAGAGTGTAGCGTGTAGGGTGTAGCGTGTAGCATGTAGCGTGTAGCGTGTAGCATGTAGAGTGTAGCGTGTAGGGTGTAGAGTGTAGCGTGTAGGGTGTAGCGTGTAGCGTGTAGCGTGCAGTGTGTAGAGTGTAGCGTATAGCGTGTAGGGTGTAGAGTGTAGGGTGTAGCATGTAGCGTGTAGAGTGTAGCGTGTAGGGTGTAGGGTGTACAGTGTAGGGTGTAGCGTGTAGCATGTAGGGTGTAGGGTGTAGCGTGTAGCGTGTACCGTGTAGCGTATAGAGTGCAGCGTGTAGGGTGTAGAGTGTAGCGTGTTGTGTGTAGCGTGTAGGGTGTAGGGTGTAGCGTGTAGGGTGTAGAGTGTAGCGTGTATGGTGTAGAGTGTAACATGTAGCGTGTAGGGTGTAGGGCGTAGCGTGTAGCGTGTACCGTGTAGCGTATAGAGTGTAGTGTGTAGGGTGTAGAGTGTAGCGTGTAGGGTGTAGCGTGTAGCGTGTAGCGTGTAGAGTGTAGTGTGTAGGGTGTAGCGTGTAGAGTGTAGTGTGTGGCGTGCAGGGCGTAGGGTGTAGCGTGTAGGGTGTAGGGTGTAGAGTGTAGGGTGTAGCATGTAGGGTGTAGGGTGTAGGGTGTAGCGTGTAGGGTGTAGAGTGTAGCGTGTAGGGTGTACGGTGTAGAGTGTAGGGTATAAGCTGTAGCGTTTAGCGTGTAGAGTGTAGCGTGTAGCGTGTAGCGTGTAGCGTGTAGGGTGTAGAGTGTAGGGTGTAGAGTGTAGCGTGTAGCGTGTAGCGTGTAGCGTGTAGGGTGTAGGGTGTAGCGTGTAGGGTGTAGCATGTAGCGTGTAGCGTGTAGCATGTAGAGTAGGGTGTAGGGTGTAGGGTGTAGAGTGTAGTGTGTAGAGTGTAGAGTGTAGCGTGTAGAGTGTAAAGTGTAGCGTGTAGGGTGTAGCGTGTAGTGTGTAGCGTGTAGCGCGTAGCGTGTAGAGTGTAGGGTATAGAGTGTAGCGTGTAGAGAGTAGGGAGCAGAGTGTAGAGTGTAGCGTGCAGGGTGTAGGGTGTACAGTGTAGGGTGTAGGGTGTAGCGTGTAGCGTGTAGAGTGTAGGGAGTAGGGTGTAGGGTGTAGCGTGTAGGGTGTAGATTGTAGCGTGTAGCGTGTAGCGTGTAGGGTGTAGCGTGTAGCGTGTAGGGTGTAGCGTGTATCATGTACCGTGTAGCGTGTAGCATGTAGAGTAGGGTGTAGGGTGTAGAGTGTAGCATGTAGGGTGTAGGGTGTAGAGTGTAGGGTGTAGCATGTAGGGTGTAGGGTGTAGGGTGTAGCGTGCAGGGTGTAGAGTGTAGCGTGTAGGGTGTACGGTGTAGAGTGTAGGGTATAAGCTGTAGCGTTTAGCGTGTAGAGTGTAGCGTGTAGCGTGTAGCGTGTAGGGTGTAGAGTGTAGGGTGTAGAGTGTAGCGTGTAGCGTGTAGGGTGTAGGGTGAAGCGTGTAGGGTGTAGCATGTAGTGTGTAGCGTGTAGCATGTAGAGTAGGGTGTAGGGTGTAGGGTGTAGAGTGTAGTGTGTAGAGTGTGGAGTGTAGCGTGTAGAGTGTAAAGTGTAGCGTGTAGGGTGTAGCGTGTAGTGTGTAGCGTGTAGCGCGTAGCGTGTAGAGTGTAGGGTATAGAGTGTAGCGTGTAGAGAGTAGGGAGCAGAGAGTAGAGTGTAGCATGTAGGGTGTAGGGTGTACAGTGTAGGGTGTAGGGTGTAGCGTGTAGCGTGTAGAGTGTAGGGAGTAGGGTGTAGGGTGTAGCGTGTAGGGTGTGGAGTGTAGCGTGTAGCGTGTAGGGTGTAGCGTGTAGCGTGTAGGGTGTAGCGTGTATCATGTACCGTGTAGCGTGTAGCATGTAGAGTAGGGTGTAGGGTGTAGAGTGTAGCGTGTAGCGTGTAGTGTGTAGCGTGTAGAGTGTAAAGTGTAGCGTGTAGTGTGTAGTGTGTAGCGTGTAGCGCGTAGCGTGTAGAGTGTAGGGTATAGAGTGTAGCGTGTAGAGAGTAGGGAGTAGAGTGTAGAGTGTAGCGTGTAGGGTGTAGAGTGTAGCGAGTAGCGTGTAGTGTGTAGGGTGTAGGGTGTAGAGTGTAGGGTGTAGCGTGTAGGGTGTAGAGTGTAGCATGTAGGGTGTAGCGTGTAGCGTGCAGGGTGTAGAGTGTAGCGTATAGCGTGTAGGGTGTAGGGTGTAGAGTGTAGGGTGTAGCGTGTAGAGTGTAGCGTGTAGCGTGTAGGGTGTAGGGTGTACAGTGTAGGGTGTAGGGTGTAGCGTGTAGAGTTTAGTGTGTGGCGTGCAGGGCATAGGGTGTAGCGTGTAGGGTGTAGAGTGTAGGGTGTAGCATGTAGGGTGTAGGGTGTAGAGTGTAGGATGTAGCGTGTAGGGTGTAGCGTGTATCGTGTAGCGTGTAGAGTGTAGCGTCTAGCGTGTAGCGTATAGTGTGTAGCGTGTAGCGTGTAGATTGTAGCGTGTAGGGTGTAGGGTGTAGGGTGTAGCGTGTAGCGTGTAGGGTGTAGGGTGTAGGGTGTAGCGTGTAGCGTGTAGCGTGTAGAGTGTAGCATGTAGGGTGTAGCAAGTAGCGTGTACCGTGTAGGGTGTAGCGTGTAGCGTGTAGCGTGTAGAGTGTAGCATGTAGGGTGTAGCAAGTAGCGTGTATTGTGTAGGGTGTAGAGTGTAGCGTGTAGCGTGTAGGGTGTCAATTTTTCCTCTGATGAAGACGCTTGAGTAGCGTCGATACGCGTGGGGTTCAGGGCTTCCTTTGTTTTTTTCCCGAGGGACAGGACTTGGGTAACTTATCTTTACAACTGCTATGGAATTACACCTATTTACTTCATGCATGGCCTGGCATTTTTCCAAGCCTTAGGACAATGGATCCTGATTCTTTGTATTTCCACAAGGCGTCTGTATGCATACATTTATCCAAATAACTAGGATTTTGTAGTACTGCAGCATACCTATTTCCCTGATTACCTTTCTATAGGGGTCTGCTTTCATTTGCTTACCAACTGTGCGCACGCATGCTGTGTTGAACAAAATAGGATCCATGATGTATTTCTTCCAGATACTAGGCTGGAGTATATGTTTCCTGTCATAGTACTCAGGGGGTCACAGTTGGCAGTAAACAATAGGCTTCTTATATGTAGATTTGACTAAGATTGGTGTACCCGCATACCTAGCAATTTTTTCTCTCTGGTTATTTCTCCTGTCTCACATATGCTGTAAAGTATTAGCTTCCTTCATTCCCTCGGGTAAAATTACTTATGGCCTATTCAGCCATACTAGTGTTTTAAATGATTTTAAATGTATGTTTTGCCTGGTTCTGTTTGTGGATTACTATTTTTGTACAATAAAATTGACTATTTAACGTGGATCCCATTGGTTTGCATATCCTTTTCTTTTTGTGTTTAGTGTGTAGTGTGTAGCTTAACCCTAAACGCTACACGCTACACGCTACACTCTACACCCTACACGCTACACCCTACACTCTACACCGTACACTCTACACGCTACACGCTACACTCTACACCCTACACCCTAAACGCTACACGCTACACTCTACACCCTACACGCTACACTCTACACTCTACACGCTACACGCTACACTCTACACCCTACACTCTACACGCTACACGCTACACGCTACACCCTACACTCTACACGCTACACGCTACACTCTACACGCTACACGCTACATGCTACACTCTACACTCTACACCCTACACCCTACACGCTACACGCTATACTCTACACCCTACACTCTACACGCTACACGCTACACTCTACACTCTACACGCTACACGCTACACTCTACACCCTACACGCAACACGCTACACTCTATACCCTACACGCTACACTCTGCACGCTACACGCTACACCGTACACGCTATACTCTGCACGCTACACGCTACACTCTACACCATACACGCTACACCCTACACTACACCCTACACCCTACACGCTATACCCGACACCCTACACCCTACATGCTTCACCCTAAACGCTACACTCTACACTCTACACCCTACACCCTACACGCTACATGCTACACCCTACACGCTACACTCTACACCCTACACTCTACACGCTACACACTACACGCTACGCGCTACACCCTACACGCTACACGCTACACCCTACACGCTACACGTTACACTCTACACCCTACACCCTACACGCTACACGCTACACCCTACACGCTACACGTTACACTCTACACCCTACACGCTACACTCTACACCCTGCACCCTACACGCTACAATCTACACCCTACACCCTACACGCTACACTCTACACCCTACACGCTACACCCTACACTCTACACCGTACACTACACGCTACACGCTACACTCTACACCCTACACCCTACACGCTATGCGCTACACTCTACACCCTACACGCTACACTCTAAACTCTACATGCTACACGCTACACTCTACACTCTACACGCTACACGCTACACCCTACACCCTACACGCTACACGCTACACTCTACAACCTACACGCTACACGCTACACTCCACACGCAACACGCTACACTCTACACCCTACACTCTACACGCTACACGCTACACTCTACACCCTACACTCTACACGCTACACGCTACACTGTACACCCTACATGCAACACGCTACACTCTACACCCTACACGCTACACTCTACACGCTACACGCTACATGCTACACTCTACACTCTACACCATACACCCTACACGCTACACTCTACACTCTACACGCTACACGCTACACCCTACACCCTACACGCTACACGCTACACTCTACAACCTACACGCTACACGCTACACTCCACACGCAACACGCTACACTCTACACCCTACACTCTACACGCTACACGCTACACTCTACACCCTACACTCTACACGCTACACGCTACACTGTACACCCTACATGCAACACGCTACACTCTACACCCTACACGCTACACTCTACACGCTACACGCTACATGCTACACTCTACACTCTACACCATACACCCTACACGCTACACACTATACTCTACACCCTACACGCTACACTCTACACGCTACACGCTACACGCTACACGCTACACTCTACACGCTACACTCTACACCCTACATGCAACACGCTACACTCTACACCCTACACCCTACACGCTACACGCTACACCCTACACGCTACACGCTACACTCTACACCCTACACCCTACACACTACACCCTACACGCTACACGTTACACTCTACACCCTACACGCTACACTCTACACCCTGCTCCCTACACGCTACACGCTACACCCTACACGCTACACGCTACACCCTACACACTACACGTTACACTCTACACCCTACACTCTACACCCTACACTCTACACGCTACACTCTACACCCTACACTCTGCACTCTACACCCTACACCCTACACGCTACACTCTACACCCTACACCCTACACGCTACACACTACACGCTACACGCTACACCATACACGCTACACGCTACACCCTACACGCTACATGTTACACTCTACACCCTGCACCCTACACGCTACACGCTACACCCTACACGCTACACGCTACACCCTACACACTACACGTTACACTCTACACCCTACACTCTACACCCTACACTCTACACGCTACACTCTACACCCTACACTCTGCACTCTACACCCTACACCCTACACACTACACGCTACACTCTACACCCTACACGCTACACGCTACACCCTACACCCTACACCCTACACGCTACAATCTACACGCTACACGCTACACCCTATACGCTAGACGCTACACTCTACACGCTACACGATACACGCTACACCCTACACGCTACACCCTACACTCTACACCCTACACCCTACACGCTACACGCTACACCCTACACGCTACACCCTACACTCTACACCCTACACCCTACACGCTACATGCTACACCCTACTCTCTACACGCTATATTCTACACCCTACACGCTACACTCTACACCCTACACGCTACACGCTACACTCTACACCCTAGACGCTACACTCTATACCCTACACTCTACACGCTACACCCTACACCCTACACTCTACATGCTACACCCTACACCCTACACTCTACATGCTACACGCTACACGCTACATGCTACACGCTACACCCTACACGCTACACGCTACACACTACATGCTACACCCTACACCCTACACCCTACACGCTACACGCTACACTCTACACCCTACACGCTACACCCTACACCCTACACCCTACACGCTACACGCTACACTCTACACCCTACACGCTACACCCTACACTCTACACCCTACACGCTACACCCTACACTCTACACCCTACACGCTATACGCTACACTCTACACCCTGCACGCTACACGCTACACCCTACACGCTACACTCTACACCCTACACGCTACACCCTACACTCTACACCCTACACGCTACACGCTACACTCTACACCCTACACGCTACACCCTACACTCCACACCCTACACCCTACATGCTACACGCTACACCCTACACGCTACAAATTACACTCTAAACCCTACACTCTACATCCTACACCCTACACTCTACACCCTACACGCTACACTCTACACTCTACACCCTACACCCTACATGCTACACGCTACACGCTACACTCTACACCCTACACGCTACACGCTACACCCTACAAGCTAAACGCTACAAACTACACGCTACATATTACACTCTACACCCTAGCGTGTAGCGTGTAGGGTGTAGAGTGTAGCGTGTAGCATGTAGCGTGTAGGGTGTATGGTGTAGAGTGTAGCATGTAGCGTGTAGGGTGTAGAGTGTAGCGTGTAGGGTGTAGAGTGTAGCATGTAGCGTGTAGGGTGTAGAGTGTAGAGTGTAGAGTGTAGCATGTAGCATGTAGATTGTAGGGTGTACCGTGTAGGGTGTAGAGTGTATCATGTAGGGTGTAGGGTGTAGAGTGAAGGGTGTAGCGTGTAGAGTGTAGCGTGTAGCGTGTACGGTGTAGGGTGTAGAGTGTAGGGTGTAGCGTGTAGCTTGTAGGGTGTAGAGTGTAGCGTGTAGCGTGTAGGCTGTAGCGTGTAGGGTGTAGCATGTATCGTGTAGGGTGTAGAGTGTAGCGTGTAGGGTGTAGCGTGTAGCGTGTGTAGGGTGTAGGGTGTAGAGTGTAGCGTGTAGCGTGTAGGGTGTAGAGTGTAGGGTGTAGGGTGTAGAGTGTAGCGTATAGCGTGTAGGGTGTAGGATGTAGAGTGTAGCGTGTAGGGTGTAGAGTGTAGCGTGTAGAGTGTAGCATGTAGCGTGTAGGGTGTAGAGTGTAGAGTGTAGCGTGTAGGGTGAAGCATGTAGGGTGTAGGGTGTCGGGTATAGCGTGTAGGGTGTAGGGTGTAGAGTGTAGGGTGTAGCGTGTATGGTGTAGAGTGTAGCGTGTAGCGTGTAGAGTGTAGCGTGTAGGGTGTAGGGTGTAGCGTGTAGCATGCAGAGTGTAGCGTGTAGGGTGTAGAGTGTAGCGTGTTGCGTGTAGGGTGTAGAGTGTAGCGTGTAGCGTGTAGAGTGTAGAGTGTAGCGTGTAGCGTGTAGAGTGTAGCGGGTAGGGTGTAGAGTGTAGCGAGTAGCGTGTAGGGTGTAGGGTGTAGAGTGTAGGGTGTAGCGTGTAGGGTGAAGAATGTAGCGTGTAGGGGGTAGGGTGTAGGGTGTAGAGTGTAGCGTGTAGGGTGTAGCGTGTAGCATGTAGCGTGTAGCGTGTAGCATGTAGAGTGTAGCGTGTAGGGTGTAGAGTGTAGCGTGTAGGGTGTAGCGTGTAGCGTGTAGCGTGCAGTGTGTAGAGTGTAGCGTATAGCGTGTAGGGTGTAGAGTGTAGGGTGTAGCATGTAGCGTGTAGAGTGTAGCGTGTAGGGTGTAGGGTGTACAGTGTAGGGTGTAGCGTGTAGCATGTAGGGTGTAGGGTGTAGCGTGTAGCGTGTACCGTGTAGCGTATAGAGTGCAGCGTGTAGGGTGTAGAGTGTAGCGTGTAGTGTGTAGCGTGTAGGGTGTAGGGTGTAGCGTGTAGGGTGTAGAGTGTAGCGTGTATGGTGTAGAGTGTAACATGTAGCGTGTAGGGTGTAGGGCGTAGCGTGTAGCGTGTACCGTGTAGCGTATAGAGTGTAGTGTGTAGGGTGTAGAGTGTAGCGTGTAGGGTGTAGAGTGTAGCGTGTAGCGTGTAGCGTGTAGAGTGTAGTGTGTAGGGTGTAGCGTGTAGAGTGTAGTGTGTGGCGTGCAGGGCGTAGGGTGTAGCGTGTAGGGTGTAGGGTGTAGAGTGTAGGGTGTAGCATGTAGGGTGTAGGGTGTAGGGTGTAGCGTGTAGGGTGTAGAGTGTAGCGTGTAGGGTGTACGGTGTAGAGTGTAGGGTATAAGCTGTAGCGTTTAGCGTGTAGAGTGTAGCGTGTAGCGTGTAGCGTGTAGCGTGTAGGGTGTAGAGTGTAGGGTGTAGAGTGTAGCGTGTAGCGTGTAGCGTGTAGGGTGTAGGGTGTAGCGTGTAGGGTGTAGCATGTAGCGTGTAGCGTGTAGCATGTAGAGTAGGGTGTAGGGTGTAGGGTGTAGAGTGTAGAGTGTAGAGTGTAGCGTGTAGAGTGTAAAGTGTAGCGTGTAGGGTGTAGCGTGTAGTGTGTAGCGTGTAGCGCGTAGCGTGTAGAGTGTAGGGTATAGAGTGTAGCGTGTAGAGAGTAGGGAGCAGAGTGTAGAGTGTAGCGTGCAGGGTGTAGGGTGTACAGTGTAGGGTGTAGGGTGTAGCGTGTAGCGTGTAGAGTGTAGGGAGTAGGGTGTAGGGTGTAGCGTGTAGGGTGTAGATTGTAGCGTGTAGCGTGTAGCGTGTAGGGTGTAGCGTGTAGGGTGTAGCGTGTATCATGTACCGTGTAGCGTGTAGCATGTAGAGTAGGGTGTAGGGTGTAGAGTGTAGCATGTAGGGTGTAGGGTGTAGAGTGTAGGGTGTAGCATGTAGGGTGTAGGGTGTAGGGTGTAGCGTGCAGGGTGTAGAGTGTAGCGTGTAGGGTGTACGGTGTAGAGTGTAGGGTATAAGCTGTAGCGTTTAGCGTGTAGAGTGTAGCGTGTAGCGTGTAGCGTGTAGGGTGTAGAGTGTAGGGTGTAGAGTGTAGTGTGTAGCGTGTAGCGTGTAGGGTGTAGGGTGAAGCGTGTAGGGTGTAGCATGTAGCGTGTAGCGTGTAGCATGTAGAGTAGGGTGTAGGGTGTAGGGTGTAGAGTGTAGTGTGTAGAGTGTGGAGTGTAGCGTGTAGAGTGTAAAGTGTAGCGTGTAGGGTGTAGCGTGTAGTGTGTAGCGTGTAGCGCGTAGCGTGTAGAGTGTAGGGTATAGAGTGTAGCGTGTAGAGAGTAGGGAGCAGAGTGTAGAGTGTAGCATGTAGGGTGTAGGGTGTACAGTGTAGGGAGTAGGGTGTAGCGTGTAGCGTGTAGAGTGTAGGGAGTAGGGTGTAGGGTGTAGCGTGTAGGGTGTGGAGTGTAGCGTGTAGCGTGTAGGGTGTAGCGTGTAGCGTGTAGGGTGTAGCGTGTATCATGTACCGTGTAGCGTGTAGCATGTAGAGTAGGGTGTAGGGTGTAGAGTGTAGCGTGTAGCGTGTAGTGTGTAGCGTGTAGAGTGTAGGGTATAGAGTGTAGCGTGTAGAGAGTAGGGAGTAGAGTGTAGAGTGTAGCGTGTAGGGTGTAGAGTGTAGCGAGTAGCGTGTAGTGTGTAGGGTGTAGGGTGTAGAGTGTAGGGTGTAGCGTGTAGGGTGTAGAGTGTAGCATGTAGGGTGTAGCGTGTAGCGTGCAGGGTGTAGAGTGTAGCGTATAGCGTGTAGGGTGCAGGGTGTAGAGTGTAGGGTGTAGCGTGTAGAGTGTAGCGTGTAGCGTGTAGGGTGTAGGGTGTACAGTGTAGGGTGTAGGGTGTAGCGTGTAGAGTTTAGTGTGTGGCGTGCAGGGCATAGGGTGTAGCGTGTAGGGTGTAGAGTGTAGGGTGTAGCATGTAGGGTGTAGGGTGTAGGGTGTAGCGTGTAGGGTGTAGAGTGTAGCATGTAGGGTGTACGGTGTAGAGTGTAGGGTATAAGCTGTAGCGTTTAGCGTGTAGAGTGTAGCGTGTAGCGTGTAGGGTGTAGCGTGTAGGGTGTAGAGTGTAGGGTGCAGCGTGTAGGGTGTATCGTGTAGCGTGTAGCGTGTAGGGTGTAGGGTGTAGAGTGTAGGGTGTAGCGTGTAGGGTGTAGCGTGTAGCGTGCAGCGTGTAGAGTGTAGCGTCTAACGTGTAGCGTATAGTGTGTAGCGTGTAGCGTGTAGATTGTAGCGTGTAGGGTGTAGGGTGTAGGGTGTAGCGTGTAGCGTGTAGGGTGTAGGGTGTAGGGTGTAGCGTGTAGCGTGTAGCGTGTAGAGTGTAGCATGTAGGGTGTAGCAAGTAGCGTGTACCGTGTAGGGTGTAGCGTGTAGCGTGTAGCGTGTAGAGTGTAGCATGTAGGGTGTAGCAAGTAGCGTGTATTGTGTAGGGTGTAGAGTGTAGCGTGTAGCGTGTAGGGTGTCAATTTTTCCTCTGATGAAGACGCTTGAGTAGCGTCGATACGCGTGGGGTTCAGGGCTTCCTTTGTTTTTTTCCCGAGGGACAGGACTTGGGTAACTTATCTTTACAACTGCTATGGAATTACACCTATTTACTTCATGCATGGCCTGGCATTTTTCCAAGCCTTAGGACAATGGATCCTGATTCTTTGTATTTCCACAAGGCGTCTGTATGCATACATTTATCCAAATAACTAGGATTTTGTAGTACTGCAGCATACCTATTTCCCTGATTACCTTTCTATAGGGGTCTGCTTTCATTTGCTTACCAACTGTGCGCACACATGCTGTGTTGAACAAAATAGGATCCATGATGTATTTCTTCCAGATACTAGGCTGGAGTATATGTTTCCTGTCATAGTACTCAGGGGGTCACAGTTGGCAGTAAACAATAGGCTTCTTATATGTAGATTTGACTAAGATTGGTGTACCCGCATACCTAGCAATTTTTTCTCTCTGGTTATTTCTCCTGTCTCACATATGCTGTAAAGTATTAGCTTCCTTCATTCCCTCGGGTAAAATTACTTATGGCCTATTCAGCCATACTAGTGTTTTAAATGTTTTTAAATGTATGTTTTGCCTGGTTCTGTTTGTGGATTACTATTTTTGTACAATAAAATTGACTATTTAACGTGGATCCCATTGGTTTGCATATCCTTTTCTTTTTGTGTTTAGTGTGTAGTGTGTAGCTTAACCCTACACGCTACACGCTACACGCTACACTCTACACCCTACACGCTACACCCTACACTCTACACCGTACACTCTACACGCTACACGCTACACTCTACACCCTACACCCTAAACGCTACACGCTACACTCTACACCCTACACGCTACACTCTACACTCTACACACTACACGCTACACTCTACACCCTACACTCTACACGCTACACGCTACACGCTACACCCTACACTCTACACGCTACACGCTACACTCTACACGCTACACGCTACATGCTACACTCTACACTCTACACCCTACACCCTACACGCTACACGCTATACTCTACACCCTACACTCTACACGCTACACGCTACACTCTACACTCTACACGCTACACGCTACACTCTACACCCTACACGCAACACGCTACACTCTATACCCTACACGCTACACTCTGCACGCTACACGCTACACCCTACACGCTATACTCTGCACGCTACACGCTACACTCTACACCATACACGCTACACCCTACACGCTATACCCGACACCCTACACCCTACATGCTTCACCCTAAACGCTACACTCTACACTCTACACCCTACACCCTACACGCTACATGCTGCACCCTACACGCTACACTCTACACCCTACACTCTACACGCTACACACTACACGCTACACGCTACACCCTACACGCTACACGCTACACCCTACACGCTACACGTTACACTCTACACCCTACACCCTACACGCTACACGCTACACCCTACACGCTACACGTTACACTACACCCTACACGCTACACTCTACACCCTGCACCCTACACGCTACAATCTACACCCTACACCCTACACGCTACACGCTACACGCTACACTCTACACCCTACACCCTACACTCTACACCGTACACTGCACGCTACACGCTACACTCTACACCCTACACCCTACACGCTACGCGCTACACTCTACACCCTACACGCTACACTCTAAACTCTACATGCTACACGCTACACTCTACACTCTACACGCTACACGCTACACCCTACACCCTACACGCTACACGCTACACTCTACAACCTACACGCTACACCCTACACGCTACACCCTACACTCTACACCCTACACCCTACACGCTACACGCTACACCCTACACGCTACACCCTACACTCTACACCCTACACCCTACACGCTACATGCTACACCCTACACGCTACACGTTACACTCTACACCCTACACCCTACACTTTACACCCTACACCCTACACGCTACACGCTACACACTACATGCTACACCCTACACCCTACACCCTACACGCTACACGCTACACCCTACACCCTACACTGTACACCCTACACCCTACACGCTACACTACACTCTGCTCCCTACTCTCTACACGCTACACTCTATACCCTACACTCTACACGCTACGCGCTACACGCTACACACTACACGCTACACCCTACACGCTACACTTTACACTCTACACGCTACAATCCACATTCTACACACTACACTCTACACCCTACACCCTACACCCTACTCTACATGCTACACGCTACACGCTACATGCTACACCCTACACGCTTCACCCTACACCCTACACGCTACACGCTACACGCTACACTCTACACCCTACACTCTACACCCTACACGCTACACGCTACACTCTACACGCTAAACGCTACAGCTTATACCCTACACTCTACACCGTACACCCTACACGCTACACTCTACACCCTACACGCTACACCCTACACCCTACACCCTACATGCTACACCCTACACTCTACACCCTACACCTTACACGCTACACTCTACACCCTACACCCTACTCTACATGCTACACGCTACACGGTACATGATACACGCTACACCCTACACGCTACACCCTACACGCTACACACTACACGCTACACTCTACACCCTACACGCTACACCCTACACCCTACTCCCTACACTCTACACGCTACACGCTACACCCTACACCCTACACTGTACACCCTACACCCTGCACGCTACACTCTACACTCTGCTCCCTACTCTCTACACGCTACACTCTATACCCTACACTCTACACGCTACGCACTACACGCTACACACTACACGCTACACCCTACACGCTACACTTTACACTCTACACGCTACACTCTACACTCTACACACTACACTCTACACCCTACACCCTACTCTACATGCTACACGCTACACGCTACATGCTACACCCTACACGCTACACCCTACACCCTACACCCTACACGCTACACGCTACACTCTACACCCTACACGCTACACCCTACACTCTACACCCTACACGCTACACCCTACACTCTACACCCTACACGCTATACGCTACACTCTACACCCTGCACGCTACACGCTACACCCTACACGCTACACTCTACACCCTACACGCTACACCCTACACTCTACACCCTACACGCTACACGCTACACTCTACACCCTACACGCTACACCCTACACTCCACACCCTACACCCTACATGCTACACGCTACACCCTACACGCTACAAATTACACTCTAAACCCTACACTCTACATCCTACACCCTACACTCTACGCCCTACATGCTACACTCTACACTCTACACCCTACACCCTACATGCTACACGCTACACGCTACACTCTACACCCTACACGCTACACGCTACACCCTACAAGCTAAACGCTACAAACTACACGCTACATATTACACTCTACACCCTAGCGTGTAGCGTGTAGGGTGTAGAGTGTAGCGTGTAGCATGTAGCGTGTAGGGTGTATGGTGTAGAGTGTAGCATGTAGCGTGTAGGGTGTAGAGTGTAGCGTGTAGGGTGTAGAGTGTAGCATGTAGCGTGTAGGGTGTAGAGTGTAGAGTGTAGCATGTAGCATGTAGATTGTAGGGTGTACCGTGTAGGGTGTAGAGTGTAGCATGTAGGGTGTAGGGTGTAGAGTGAAGGGTGTAGCGTGTAGAGTGTAGCGTGTAGCGTGTACGGTGTAGGGTGTAGAGTGTAGGGTGTAGCGTGTAGCGTGTAGCTTGTAGGGTGTAGAGTGTAGCGTGTAGCGTGTAGGCTGTAGCGTGTAGGGTGTAGCATGTATCGTGTAGGGTGTAGAGTGTAGCATGTAGCGTGTAGAGTGTAGGGTGTAGCGTGTAGCGTGTGTAGGGTGTAGGGTGTAGAGTGTAGCGTGTAGCGTGTAGGGTGTAGAGTGTAGGGTGTAGGGTGCAGAGTGTAGCGTATAGCGTGTAGGGTGTAGGATGTAGAGTGTAGCGTGTAGGGTGTAGAGTGTAGCGTGTAGAGTGTAGCATGTAGCGTGTAGGGTGTAGAGTGTAGAGTGTAGCGTGTAGGGTGAAGCATGTAGGGTGTAGGGTGTCGGGTATAGCGCGTAGGGTGTAGGGTGTAGAGTGTAGGGTGTAGCGTGTATGGTGTAGAGTGTAGCGTGTAGCGTGTAGAGTGTAGCGTGTAGGGTGTAGGGTGTAGCGTGTAGCATGCAGAGTGTAGCGTGTAGGGTGTAGAGTGTAGCGTGTTGCGTGTAGGGTGTAGAGTGTAGTGTGTAGCGTGTAGAGTGTAGAGTGTAGCGTGTAGAGTGTAGCGGGTAGGGTGTAGAGTGTAGCGAGTAGCGTGTAGGGTGTAGAGTGTAGGGTGTAGCGTGTAGGGTGAAGAGTGTAGCGTGTAGGGGGTAGGGTGTAGGGTGTAGAGTGTAGCGTGTAGGGTGTAGCGTGTAGCATGTAGCGTGTAGCGTGTAGCATGTAGAGTGTAGCGTGTAGGGTGTAGAGTGTAGCGTGTAGGGTGTAGCGTGTAGCGTGTAGCGTGCAGTGTGTAGAGTGTAGCGTATAGCGTGTAGGGTGTAGAGTGTAGGGTGTAGCATGTAGCGTGTAGAGTGTAGCGTGTAGGGTGTAGGGTGTACAGTGTAGGGTGTAGCGTGTAGCATGTAGGGTGTAGGGTGTAGCGTGTACCGTGTAGCGTATAGAGTGCAGCGTGTAGGGTGTAGAGTGTAGCGTGTTGTGTGTAGCGTGTAGGGTGTAGGGTGTAGCGTGTAGGGTGTAGAGTGTAGCGTGTATGGTGTAGAGTGTAACATGTAGCGTGTAGGGTGTAGGGCGTAGCGTGTAGTGTGTACCGTGTAGCGTATAGAGTGTAGTGTGTAGGGTGTAGAGTGTAGCGTGTAGGGTGTAGCGTGTAGCGTGTAGCGTGTAGAGTGTAGTGTGTAGGGTGTAGCGTGTAGAGTGTAGTGTGTGGCGTGCAGGGCGTAGGGTGTAGCGTGTAGGGTGTAGGGTGTAGAGTGTAGGGTGTAGCATGTAGGGTGTAGGGTGTAGGGTGTAGCGTGTAGGGTGTAGAGTGTAGCGTGTAGGGTGTACGGTGTAGAGTGTAGGGTATAAGCTGTAGCGTTTAGCGTGTAGAGTGTAGCGTGTAGCGTGTAGCGTGTAGCGTGTAGGGTGTAGAGTGTAGGGTGTAGAGTGTAGCGTGTAGCGTGTAGCGTGTAGGGTGTAGGGTGTAGCGTGTAGGGTGTAGCATGTAGCGTGTAGCGTGTAGCATGTAGAGTAGGGTGTAGGGTGTAGGGTGTAGAGTGTAGTGTGTAGAGTGTAGAGTGTAGCGTGTAGAGTGTAAAGTGTAGCGTGTAGGGTGTAGCGTGTAGTGTGTAGCGTGTAGCGCGTAGCGTGTAGAGTGTAGGGTATAGAGTGTAGCGTGTAGAGAGTAGGGAGCAGAGTGTAGAGTGTAGCGTGCAGGGTGTAGGGTGTACAGTGTAGGGTGTAGGGTGTAGCGTGTAGCGTGTAGAGTGTAGGGAGTAGGGTGTAGGGTGTAGCGTGTAGGGTGTAGATTGTAGCGTGTAGCGTGTAGCGTGTAGGGTGTAGCGTGTAGCGTGTAGGGTGTAGCGTGTATCATGTACCGTGTAGCGTGTAGCATGTAGAGTAGGGTGTAGGGTGTAGAGTGTAGCATGTAGGGTGTAGGGTGTAGAGTGTAGGGTGTAGCATGTAGGGTGTAGGGTGTAGGGTGTAGCGTGCAGGGTGTAGAGTGTAGCGTGTAGGGTGTACGGTGTAGAGTGTAGGGTATAAGCTGTAGCGTTTAGCGTGTAGAGTGTAGCGTGTAGCGTGTAGCGTGTAGGGTGTAGAGTGTAGGGTGTAGAGTGTAGCGTGTAGCGTGTAGGGTGTAGGGTGAAGCGTGTAGGGTGTAGCATGTAGTGTGTAGCGTGTAGCATGTAGAGTAGGGTGTAGGGTGTAGGGTGTAGAGTGTAGTGTGTAGAGTGTGGAGTGTAGCGTGTAGAGTGTAAAGTGTAGCGTGTAGGGTGTAGCGTGTAGTGTGTAGCGTGTAGCGCGTAGCGTGTAGAGTGTAGGGTATAGAGTGTAGCGTGTAGAGAGTAGGGAGCAGAGAGTAGAGTGTAGCATGTAGGGTGTAGGGTGTACAGTGTAGGGTGTAGGGTGTAGCGTGTAGCGTGTAGAGTGTAGGGAGTAGGGTGTAGGGTGTAGCGTGTAGGGTGTGGAGTGTAGCGTGTAGCGTGTAGGGTGTAGCGTGTAGCGTGTAGGGTGTAGCGTGTATCATGTACCGTGTAGCGTGTAGCATGTAGAGTAGGGTGTAGGTTGTAGAGTGTAGCGTGTAGCGTGTAGTGTGTAGCGTGTAGAGTGTAAAGTGTAGCGTGTAGTGTGTAGTGTGTAGCGTGTAGCGCGTAGCGTGTAGAGTGTAGGGTATAGAGTGTAGCGTGTAGAGAGTAGGGAGTAGAGTGTAGAGTGTAGCGTGTAGGGTGTAGAGTGTAGCGAGTAGCGTGTAGTGTGTAGGGTGTAGGGTGTAGAGTGTAGGGTGTAGCGTGTAGGGTGTAGAGTGTAGCATGTAGGGTGTAGCGTGTAGCGTGCAGGGTGTAGAGTGTAGCGTATAGCGTGTAGGGTGTAGGGTGTAGAGTGTAGGGTGTAGCGTGTAGAGTGTAGCGTGTAGCGTGTAGGGTGTAGGGTGTACAGTGTAGGGTGTAGGGTGTAGCGTGTAGAGTTTAGTGTGTGGCGTGCAGGGCATAGGGTGTAGCGTGTAGGGTGTAGAGTGTAGGGTGTAGCATGTAGGGTGTAGGGTGTAGAGTGTAGGATGTAGCGTGTAGGGTGTAGCGTGTATCGTGTAGCGTGTAGAGTGTAGCGTCTAGCGTGTAGCGTATAGTGTGTAGCGTGTAGCGTGTAGATTGTAGCGTGTAGGGTGTAGGGTGTAGGGTGTAGCGTGTAGCGTGTAGGGTGTAGGGTGTAGGGTGTAGCGTGTAGCGTGTAGCGTGTAGAGTGTAGCATGTAGGGTGTAGCAAGTAGCGTGTACCGTGTAGGGTGTAGCGTGTAGCGTGTAGCGTGTAGAGTGTAGCATGTAGGGTGTAGCAAGTAGCGTGTATTGTGTAGGGTGTAGAGTGTAGCGTGTAGCGTGTAGGGTGTCAATTTTTCCTCTGATGAAGACGCTTGAGTAGCGTCGATACGCGTGGGGTTCAGGGCTTCCTTTGTTTTTTTCCCGAGGGACAGGACTTGGGTAACTTATCTTTACAACTGCTATGGAATTACACCTATTTACTTCATGCATGGCCTGGCATTTTTCCAAGCCTTAGGACAATGGATCCTGATTCTTTGTATTTCCACAAGGCGTCTGTATGCATACATTTATCCAAATAACTAGGATTTTGTAGTACTGCAGCATACCTATTTCCCTGATTACCTTTCTATAGGGGTCTGCTTTCATTTGCTTACCAACTGTGCGCACGCATGCTGTGTTGAACAAAATAGGATCCATGATGTATTTCTTCCAGATACTAGGCTGGAGTATATGTTTCCTGTCATAGTACTCAGGGGGTCACAGTTGGCAGTAAACAATAGGCTTCTTATATGTAGATTTGACTAAGATTGGTGTACCCGCATACCTAGCAATTTTTTCTCTCTGGTTATTTCTCCTGTCTCACATATGCTGTAAAGTATTAGCTTCCTTCATTCCCTCGGGTAAAATTACTTATGGCCTATTCAGCCATACTAGTGTTTTAAATGTTTTTAAATGTATGTTTTGCCTGGTTCTGTTTGTGGATTACTATTTTTGTACAATAAAATTGACTATTTAACGTGGATCCCATTGGTTTGCATATCCTTTTCTTTTTGTGTTTAGTGTGTAGTGTGTAGCTTAACCCTAAACGCTACACGCTACACGCTACACTCTACACCCTACACGCTACACCCTACACTCTACACCGTACACTCTACACGCTACACGCTACACTCTACACCCTACACCCTAAACGCTACACGCTACACTCTACACCCTACACGCTACACTCTACACTCTACACGCTACACGCTACACTCTACACCCTACACTCTACACGCTACACGCTACACGCTACACCCTACACTCTACACGCTACACGCTACACTCTACACGCTACACGCTACATGCTACACTCTACACTCTACACCCTACACCCTACACGCTACACGCTATACTCTACACCCTACACTCTACACGCTACACGCTACACTCTACACTCTACACGCTACACGCTACACTCTACACCCTACACGCAACACGCTACACTCTATACCCTACACGCTACACTCTGCACGCTACACGCTACACCGTACACGCTATACTCTGCACGCTACACGCTACACTCTACACCATACACGCTACACCCTACACTACACCCTACACCCTACACGCTATACCCGACACCCTACACCCTACATGCTTCACCCTAAACGCTACACTCTACACTCTACACCCTACACCCTACACGCTACATGCTACACCCTACACGCTACACTCTACACCCTACACTCTACACGCTACACACTACACGCTACGCGCTACACCCTACACGCTACACGCTACACCCTACACGCTACACGTTACACTCTACACCCTACACCCTACACGCTACACGCTACACCCTACACGCTACACGTTACACTCTACACCCTACACGCTACACTCTACACCCTGCACCCTACACGCTACAATCTACACCCTACACCCTACACGCTACACTCTACACCCTACACTCTACACCCTACACTCTACACCGTACACTACACGCTACACGCTACACTCTACACCCTACACCCTACACGCTATGCGCTACACTCTACACCCTACACGCTACACTCTAAACTCTACATGCTACACGCTACACTCTACACTCTACACGCTACACGCTACACCCTACACCCTACACGCTACACGCTACACTCTACAACCTACACGCTACACGCTACACTCCACACGCAACACGCTACACTCTACACCCTACACTCTACACGCTACACGCTACACTCTACACCCTACACTCTACACGCTACACGCTACACTGTACACCCTACATGCAACACGCTACACTCTACACCCTACACGCTACACTCTACACGCTACACGCTACATGCTACACTCTACACTCTACACCATACACCCTACACGCTACACTCTACACTCTACACGCTACACGCTACACCCTACACCCTACACGCTACACGCTACACTCTACAACCTACACGCTACACTCCACACGCAACACGCTACACTCTACACCCTACACTCTACACGCTACACGCTACACTCTACACCCTACACTCTACACGCTACACGCTACACTGTACACCCTACCGTTTCATCCGAGCCCAACGGCTCGGATGAAACGCACACGTGGACCCACTACTGACTGGAACGGAAGTTGTAGAGTGGCCTGGCACAGGGGCAGGAGACTGCGCAGCTCCATAAGTAAGGTAAGAAAATGTTATCATCTTACCTGAAAGTCCCCTGTGCCCAGTCCTTGTCTATGCCTCTTGCCAGTCAGATGTGGTCACAAATTCCCAGGTAGTGTAAAAAATCCGTAGCCACGAATCCACCCTGGGAGGTGTCTGCTGTGGACCGTGTATGTGTTTGTGTAAAATCCGAGAGAAGAAGGAAAAAGTGACTTTTGTTTGTGGTTGCTGAGAAACAGACCGCAGGATGTCAAATCGCTCGATAAGTTATTGCAGGATTCCCGTGCATAGGAGGAACACGCAGAGTTCCGGGGCAGGTAGTCCCATGTTCCAGGCACGGGTAGTGATAACTTAAGAGGGCTACTGCAGATTCCCGTAGTGCCGGCGATCCAGTCAGGACGTCCGGACCGGGGTGGTAGATTTCCCGCTTGTTGTGCTTCTCAAGCACTCAGGTGGCCCGGGCGCAGGTGCGTCCAGTGCGATTGGCAGTAGTCTGTTCCCAGCGCAGCCTGCATGTGTCACAGAATTTAAAAGGGCATCTCTCGGATTGTCTATCTGTCTGTTTGTGCCATGTACTATTGCCGCTTTAAGAAGCAGAAATAGTTCTCTTGTCCGAACTTCCTCTTTCTCCGTGCTGTTTAGCAGAGAGATATGCATTGTAAATCAAACTGTCATATCTAGTTTTTTTTCCTGACTGTTTTCAGCTGCAATGCTGGGTATGCGTAGTTTTTTTTGTGAAGAAGTGAAATTTAAATTGTATCTATCATTTTTGATATGACAAACGGGATTTTAGTGACATTGCATATTAGAATATTATAGTATTAAAAAAGAGGAAGTGTGTCTCTGACTGCATTTGGGCGCAGAGATTCTAAAAAAAAAAAAAAAAAAGGGAAAAGCCGTTTTCATTTTTAATTCTTTTTACTCTCTTAAAGGGTCTTTTTTCCTTTTTGCGGCATTTTAAAGTTTTTAATTAAGTTTTCCTCAATCTTCAATCTCTTTACCTTTTTATTTTTTATTTATTTATTTTTGAAAAAAGTTTTTTTTTACTCTTGTATCAAAGTTTGGAGTTTTTTGGTTGTGAACTAAGTTTTTGACGGTTTTTTTTATAGTTTTGAGTTTTTCTTAGTGTTTTATATACTCATTTTTAGAAGTTTTTTTTAGTACTGTTTTCTTTTCTCATTTTTGTGTGTTTTTCATTTTCATTTTTCGCTTTTGCCATGGGGAATAAAGTGGCCGAGCAACAGGAAAGTCTTTTTACTTCCTGATGAGAAAAGAGCCCCTAGATAGTGGCAGGACACGGAAGGTATTAAGTATGTGAAGATTTTGGAAGGTACAAAGTACGTGAAATTCATTAGAATGGCAGACTTCAAGCTGCGGAGTGGCATGACGTAGAAAGGAAAAATAAGGGAAGTTATCTGATGTTAGATTGCTGAAAACTAATACATGGTATAAAGTGGCAGCAGAGCTTACATCGTTTAGGTGTTACAGAAAGTTATGTGAGCAAACCAGGAAGTGATTTTTGTGGGTATAAGACAGGAGAATCTGAGTAGTCTGCTTTTAGCAGAATCCATGGTATAGGTAGTTATTTTTGCACAGTATGTGGTGCACCCCGTCTCTCCCTACAGGGAGAAGGCATCATTGCTCCACTCTATTGTTCTCATTCTGTTGTCAGTCTTTTCTCTCTGCATTCTTCTCTCTCTCTCTCTTTTCCTCTCCTCTTCCTCCACATATTTCTTCTCACCCTCCATCTTCTCCTCCCTTCTTCTCCACTTCACAACCACACCTATCTCCTCCTTCTTTTCCTTCTACACACCCATCTCTCCTCCCTCTTCTCCACACTCTCTCTCTCTCCCCTCCTACTATTCCTTTGTCTCACTCCTCGAACCCTCCCCCTTCTTCTTCCTCTTTTTCCCTCCTTGTTGCCGGCTGGGCCAACGCCCAATTCAAACAATATGGTGCGTACAGCACAAAGTGTCCCTGGCACAGTCCAGCCATTGCCAGTTGTGATATCGGGGAAAGAAGGTGAAAGCCCCCCCTACAGTGGGCAGCCCCAGACATATCAGGCAGCAGTCAGCTCAGCCCTGGGTGCAGAGGGGGGAGGGGTGATATCAGAACGAGCTCACTGACAGATCCTCCGTTACCTCATTTCACAGTCAACAATATTGTAACCCTTAAGATTTTACATGAACTTTGATATCACCATGTATTGATAATGTACAGCTTCAGCACCGGTCAGAGCTGCCTACATCCACATTCACACCAACATGAAACTATAAGCCTAATCCATCATAGCTTCAGCAAGGGGGGAGACATCCTCACATAAAAAAGCAACTTCTAAGTCCAAAATCAGCCAGTGTATGACCCCAGTACAAGCCATCACAACTATTCTTCTGATGAAGATGAAGAGGGAACATCATACATGCTGTCTAGTACTAGAAAAGAAACCCACAGGCACCAAGAAAGCAGGGGCAGATAGAGGCACCACCATTACACTATGTGCACTGCACTTCAAGTCAGGTGACAATAGTCCAGACCCAGGGATGCATCCCATGCCATTTTACAGAAGAATGTAGCAGAAGCAACAAACATATGCAGCCAGCTGGAATGATCTCTGGGCCATGAATGAAAATAGAAGCAGGTGATGCACTCTGGCCAATCATGAAGGAACAATTCAAACTTCCAGCAGAATCAGACATACACGCTTGGGAGTCAGGGCCACAGCTAATTGAACAGCTCAGAGAGTGGGCCAAAGGCAGATTGGCAGGACAAGCCATGACATGAGCCAAGATAAGACAGAGTCTGTAAAGAAGTTTCATTGCAGAGTAATGCAAGTATTCCAAGACTTGGGCTTCACCATTCATGACCAGATACACAGGCCTTTGGGCATGGACTGAGACAGCCAATCAGGAAACCACTGATAGTGGCTAGGCCTGAGAACAGGTCAATAGCAGTGGACTGACCCAGCAAAATGTTTTATGTGCGCCTAGGAGACTGTTTATTGCCGATTGTCGCCAAAACTGCCACCATTATAGCACCACAAAGAGCACGAAGAAGGAAACGGGTGCCGTGCTGCTGAGAACACCAGAAGGGGAGCCAGATGTGAAGACGCTGCAAAGTGCCGATCAACACACAGGAAGAACCGCTGCAGACTCCAGAGAGAAGACACCGACCTCAATAAGGTTAGCAAAGGGGAGAAGCTATGCCAGACCAGGGGTAAGAAGTGACGGCAGATGCAGCCGCAGCCCCTGTAATGCCCCAAGACCTTGGGTTGGATGCAGCCGCCGGTCTCATGGCACCCCCGGGCCTCGTCACGAATGCACCTGCAGGCCCCGTCTTACCACCGCAGCTTCAATCAGCAGGCCGGACCCCGCTGCCGCTACAGTACCCACCATGCCGTTGTCCACAGTAGCCAAAAGGATTGAGTCCCAACCAGGGGTGCAGAAGACAGCCCCTCTCATGGTGACCACTGACCTGAAAGCACAACCACCCTACAAAGACAGAAGAAGTGTCAAGGGTTACATCTGTGGTAAGTTTGGCCATTACCAGAACCAGTGCAAAAGCACCCACGCCCCCGAAGAGACTGGACCCATGCAACCCAAGAGTTGGTCCAGAGAAACAGGTCAAGGAGGAAGTGCAGAAAGCAGTGAAGTACCCCATCCATAGGACAGAGGCAAGCAAGCCAGGTCCGCAAGACACTACGCTCCTGACATGTAAAACTTCATCTGCAGGACCAATACCTCAAATTACCCTTAAAATGGATGGCGTTGTCAGATCCAAAGTGGTGCAGCCAGAAGTGTGATGACACCTGTGGAACTCGCTGATCCCACCTGCCTGTCAGAATCCTCTGTGTCTCGCATGGGCATTGATGGTCAAGTCAGACATTCTCAGCTTACAAAGCCACTGAGCGTGTGCACTCAGCCAGGACACTCTATCCTGTCCCAGTTTGTGGTGTAAAGGACCTGCCACTCAACCTACTGGGAGCGAACCTACTGCAGAAGCTGAAGGCAACCACAGTGTTCCAGGAAGATGGGACAGTGACACTTTCTTCATCCCTGACCCAAGAAGAGTCATGCTGGCGGCCCTACAAGAACATTAAGCAACCAATGAGGCCTACTCAAGGAGGTACTGGACATAGTACCAGAAAGTCTATGGTCTAAGGGACCCCAGCACGTGAGAAAACCTCAAGTTGCCCCAGTACGGGTGTCACTCAAGCCATGTACCCCGTACCCTCGTAAGGCCCAGGCCAGGCCTAGAGTCAAGCTGCCTCTGACCAACTGAAGGTCTACCTGGAAATAGGAATCATTGTTCCTCGCAAATCGCCTTGCAATACCCCGCTTTTCCCCGTCAAGAAAAAGACTGTAAAAGGAGAGACAGCCAAGTTCAGAATGGTATATAACCTGAGAGCTGTGAATGACACCACAGTGTTTGAAACTGCAATTATGCCGAATCCGCACACTCTGCTCTCGAATGTGCCTGCCACAGCAAAAGTGTTCACAGTGACCGACCTGGCTAAGGTTTTCTTCAGTGTTCCCCCTCATCCGGAAGACCAGTTCCTGTTTGCCTTAATGCACCAGGGGGGACACCACACATGGACAGTGATGCCACAGTGGGCCCAGAACAGCCCTTCACAGTTCACCAAAGCAATGTCCACAGTTCTCACCAACTGAGTCACAGAACAAGCAGAAGTAACCCTGCTACAATACATGGACAATCTACTCCTTTGTGCAGTTGACTTTGACACGTGTAGAGCCCATTCCTTGTATCTCCTACTCTACCTGGCGAAGCAGCACTGCAAGATCTCAAAGAACAAAGTCCAGTGGTGTCTGAAGCAAGTTACGTTCCAGAGACACTGTATTGCTCACCAGGCGAAACACCTGACAGATGACCGGAGGACCACAGTGGAGAAGATGGTCCCTCCGACAACTCCAAAGGTGCTACAGGCCTTCCTTGGTCAGGTTTCATATTGCAGAGCCTGGACCCCTGATGCTTCCGTCCTAATGCAGCCTCTGTGTGAATACGTCAGTGTGACCCCGTTCCTCCAGACAGATGTGGTCTTCAGTTCGTTCAAGAAGTTAAAAGGCTCTGTAGTCCCAGCGCCAGCACTAGGCCTATCCGACTACAAGAAGCCATTCCATCTCTACTTGATGAGAAAAGAAGGCCTTGCTACTGGAGTCCTGACACAGCTTCAGGGGGGAAAGCAGAGACTTTCGGACTACTTTTCAGCTTGCCTGGATCCAGTTGCAAGGGAAGCCTCTTCCTCCCGCATGAAGGCAGCAGTTGCAGCACACGCCCTCCTGGACAGGACTACTGACATCAGTGGAAAAACCATTGGAAATCCTGGCTCTGCATGACATCTCAGCAATCCTCAACCAAACCCAGCCAAAACATCTCTCCACCGCCAGGCATCTTCGCCTCCAGTGCTCTCTACTCCTGCCCAACAATGTCACCATCTCCAGATGCACAGTCCTCAATCCGCCCACTCTACTCCCACTCCCAAGGGGGGATACAGATACGGATCCTCAGATAAAAAGTCTGATCAAAATCTGCATGATACCTTCTGCAGGGATCTGAATTTGCTCCGGACGGATGACCATGATTGCTTCAGCATCATGCAACAGGAAACAGCAGGACTACCCAAGGTGGCAGAAGAGCCACTGACCAACCCAGAGTTGATCCTCTATGTGGATGGCTCCAGATTTGCAGATGATGAAGGAAGATTCCACACGGGAGGTGCAGCGACCAGCAATCAAGAGATCCTGTGGTCCAGAAGTCTGCCGCCCAGTCTGTCAGCCCAGGAAGCAGAACTGATAGCGCTGATGAAGGCCTACCAGATGGCAGAAGACAAGACTGAGAAAATGTTTACCGATTCAAGGTACTTGCATGGCATAGCACACGACTTCGGACCCATCTGGGCTGCAAGGGACTTCCTCACAGCAAGCGGAACAACCGTGAAGCATCAATGGAGCCATTAAGGACCTGCTGAACACACCTCAACTTCCAAAAGTGGTGACAATGCTAAAAGTCAAAGCGCATGGAAAACTGAACACAGTAGGGGCACGAGGCAACAACATGGCGGATATGGCAGCCAAAGAAACAGTCAAGGGAAGACAATATGGACAAGTGGAAGAGGTCGTAGAGCCGGACGGCTACTACAGGACGGCTGAAGACAGGAAGCCTGACAAGATGACGTCCTGTGATCTGCTCAAAAAGTTGCAAGAGCAAGCCCCAAAGGACAAGAAGGAATGCTGGATGCAGAAGTGAGCAACACATGAAGAAGGAAGGGTATACTAAATGGACTACAAACCCTGTTTACCCCGAAGCATGTACCCTATGGTGGTCCAGTGGGCACATGGGCCCACACACAGATTAAAGACACAGATGAATGATCCGATTGGTGCTTACTGGTTCACTCCAGAAATCTCCACCCTAACAGCCAAGTTCATAAACAGCTGTCTGACCTGTGGCAAATGCAACCCTGGGAGAATGAAGAAAGTTCCCACACATCGTCTTGCCAGACCACTGTACCCCCTTCCAGAGGATCCAGATAGACCACATCCAGATGCCGCCAAGTGGAGAATTCGAATATGCCCTTGTGGCCGTGGACATGTTCTCAAGATGACAGCCAGAAGCTTTCCCAGTGAGGAACCAGTCAGCAAAGACTACTGCAAAGAAGCTACTCTCAGAGACGAGATATGCAGCTATGGGGTCCCAGAAGTGATAGAGAGTGACCAGGGACCCGCATTCACAGCAAATCTCACACGAGAGATCTAGTCAGCAGTAGGATCAGACTTAGGCCTACACACTCCCAATCACACTACTCAGTGTTAGGCACACTCCCAGAGGCCCAGAAAAGCTGTCACCATATGAAATTTTGTTTGTGTCTAGTCCCAGGTTAGGGGTATCCTTTCCTTTAGCAGCTGATTATGCAATATGATACTTTGTCTGCTTATGTAATTGAAATCACCAAGAAACTTGCTAACATCCATTCTCGAGTTTTTTTCTTCATTGCCAGATCCAGATTCAGTGTCCGGTATGCACTCCTAGAAGCCAGGAGACTGGGTGTTGGTGAAAAAGCTTGTAAGGAGAACACCACTCGATCCCAGATTTGATGGTCCTGCTCAAGTGCTGCTGATGACACCAAACTCTGTGAAACTGGGGGGAAGACTCGCTTGGATCCACTCATCGCATGGCAAGAAAGCTCCCCTACCAGAAGATGACACCCAAGCCAGAATGATGTCGTGGATGCCCTGCCTGACCGAAGAGATGACCTACCTGATAAAGACTGCACATCGCTCACTACACATGCTATTGACTAAGAGACTGATTGCAACGAACCCCCGTTAGGGACAGATCTCCTGACCGCCCATTTGCGAAAAGTCTGTATGGAGTGGGGCACAGGCGTTAGGCTTGTGTCAGTTCGCCAACAGCACAAAAGAGTTGCAGCGCTTTGGGACAGGAGGCTAGGATTAGGGCAAGTGATATCTAAGGGGGGCTTGTGATAGAAATATATATATCATGTAGATCTCACTTGCATGTATACTCCTCTATAATCAAATATATACTTATATGCTCACAGCTAATATATACATTATAATCAATGGTTTAAAATGTCTGACACAAACTAATATAACCTAGACAGATCATAAAATGGCTGACATGAACTAATATAAACCAGACAGATCGTATGGGGTTTTCCATCCTTAAAAGCAGAAGAATGTCAGATGTTTGATGACTGCTGATCGAATGTCTCAGCTTAATCAGCAGTCATATGAGCATTAATCACAATATTCCATATATGTTTAGATAACCAATGACAGACGAGCTAGACAATATGGTAATTAACTAACCACCCCTGACAACCCCTAACCACTCCTTTCTATGTGAAAATATAAAACTATGTATGTACAATAAAATTCAGTATTGATGGAATGTTGTTCTGACACAATGGTGTTGCAGTCTCATTCCTTTGAGCGCTCAAAATACTCAGTCTAATTGGGAGCGGCCACAGCACGCACAGGGATATATTTATCCAACCCTAATATTTCCATAACACATGCAACACGCTACACTCTACACCCTACACGCTACACTCTACACGCTACACGCTACATGCTACACTCTACACTCTACACCATACACCCTACACGCTACACACTATACTCTACACCCTACACGCTACACTCTACACGCTACACGCTACACGCTACACGCTACACTCTACACGCTACACTCTACACCCTACATGCAACACGCTACACTCTACACCCTACACCCTACACGCTACACGCTACACCCTACACGCTACACGCTACACTCTACACCCTACACCCTACACACTACACCCTACACGCTACACGTTACACTCTACACCCTACACGCTACACTCTACACCCTGCTCCCTACACGCTACACGCTACACCCTACACGCTACACGCTACACCCTACACACTACACGTTACACTCTACACCCTACACTCTACACCCTACACTCTACACGCTACACTCTACACCCTACACTCTGCACTCTACACCCTACACCCTACACGCTACACTCTACACCCTACACCCTACACGCTACACACTACACGCTACACGCTACACCATACACGCTACACGCTACACCCTACACGCTACATGTTACACTCTACACCCTGCACCCTACACGCTACACGCTACACCCTACACGCTACACGCTACACCCTACACACTACACGTTACACTCTACACCCTACACTTTACACCCTACACTCTACACGCTACACTCTACACCCTACACTCTGCACTCTACACCCTACACCCTACACACTACACGCTACACTCTACACCCTACACGCTACACGCTACACCCTACACCCTACACCCTACACGCTACAATCTACACGCTACACGCTACACCCTATACGCTAGACGCTACACTCTACACGCTACACGATACACGCTACACCCTACACGCTACACCCTACACTCTACACCCTACACCCTACACGCTACACGCTACACCCTACACGCTACACCCTACACTCTACACCCTACACCCTACACGCTACATGCTACACCCTACTCTCTACACGCTATATTCTACACCCTACACGCTACACTCTACACCCTACACGCTACACGCTACACTCTACACCCTAGACGCTACACTCTATACCCTACACTCTACACGCTACACCCTACACCCTACACTCTACATGCTACACCCTACACCCTACACTCTACATGCTACACGCTACACGCTACATGCTACACGCTACACCCTACACGCTACACGCTACACACTACATGCTACACCCTACACCCTACACCCTACACGCTACACGCTACACTCTACACCCTACACGCTACACCCTACACCCTACACCCTACACGCTACACGCTACACTCTACACCCTACACGCTACACCCTACACTCTACACCCTACACGCTACACCCTACACTCTACACCCTACACGCTATACGCTACACTCTACACCCTGCACGCTACACGCTACACCCTACACGCTACACTCTACACCCTACACGCTACACCCTACACTCTACACCCTACACGCTACACGCTACACTCTACACCCTACACGCTACACCCTACACTCCACACCCTACACCCTACATGCTACACGCTACACCCTACACGCTACAAATTACACTCTAAACCCTACACTCTACATCCTACACCCTACACTCTACACCCTACACGCTACACTCTACACTCTACACCCTACACCCTACATGCTACACGCTACACGCTACACTCTACACCCTACACGCTACACGCTACACCCTACAAGCTAAACGCTACAAACTACACGCTACATATTACACTCTACACCCTAGCGTGTAGCGTGTAGGGTGTAGAGTGTAGCGTGTAGCATGTAGCGTGTAGGGTGTATGGTGTAGAGTGTAGCATGTAGCGTGTAGGGTGTAGAGTGTAGCGTGTAGGGTGTAGAGTGTAGCATGTAGCGTGTAGGGTGTAGGGTGTAGAGTGTAGAGTGTAGCATGTAGCATGTAGATTGTAGGGTGTACCGTGTAGGGTGTAGAGTGTATCATGTAGGGTGTAGGGTGTAGAGTGAAGGGTGTAGCGTGTAGAGTGTAGCGTGTAGCGTGTACGGTGTAGGGTGTAGAGTGTAGGGTGTAGCGTGTAGCTTGTAGGGTGTAGAGTGTAGCGTGTAGCGTGTAGGCTGTAGCGTGTAGGGTGTAGCATGTATCGTGTAGGGTGTAGAGTGTAGCGTGTAGGGTGTAGCGTGTAGCGTGTGTAGGGTGTAGGGTGTAGAGTGTAGCGTGTAGCGTGTAGGGTGTAGAGTGTAGGGTGTAGGGTGTAGAGTGTAGCGTATAGCGTGTAGGGTGTAGGATGTAGAGTGTAGCGTGTAGGGTGTAGAGTGTAGCGTGTAGGGTGTAGCGTGTAGCATGTAGCGTGTAGCGTGTAGCATGTAGAGTGTAGCGTGTAGGGTGTAGAGTGTAGCGTGTAGGGTGTAGCGTGTAGCGTGTAGCGTGCAGTGTGTAGAGTGTAGCGTATAGCGTGTAGGGTGTAGAGTGTAGGGTGTAGCATGTAGCGTGTAGAGTGTAGCGTGTAGGGTGTAGGGTGTACAGTGTAGCGTGTAGCATGTAGGGTGTAGGGTGTAGCGTGTAGCGTGTACCGTGTAGCGTATAGAGTGCAGCGTGTAGGGTGTAGAGTGTAGCGTGTAGTGTGTAGCGTGTAGGGTGTAGGGTGTAGCGTGTAGGGTGTAGAGTGTAGCGTGTATGGTGTAGAGTGTAACATGTAGCGTGTAGGGTGTAGGGCGTAGCGTGTAGCGTGTACCGTGTAGCGTATAGAGTGTAGTGTGTAGGGTGTAGAGTGTAGCGTGTAGGGTGTAGAGTGTAGCGTGTAGCGTGTAGCGTGTAGAGTGTAGTGTGTAGGGTGTAGCGTGTAGAGTGTAGTGTGTGGCGTGCAGGGCGTAGGGTGTAGCGTGTAGGGTGTAGGGTGTAGAGTGTAGGGTGTAGCATGTAGGGTGTAGGGTGTAGGGTGTAGCGTGTAGGGTGTAGAGTGTAGCGTGTAGGGTGTACGGTGTAGAGTGTAGGGTATAAGCTGTAGCGTTTAGCGTGTAGAGTGTAGCGTGTAGCGTGTAGCGTGTAGCGTGTAGGGTGTAGAGTGTAGGGTGTAGAGTGTAGCGTGTAGCGTGTAGCGTGTAGGGTGTAGGGTGTAGCGTGTAGGGTGTAGCATGTAGCGTGTAGCGTGTAGCATGTAGAGTAGGGTGTAGGGTGTAGGGTGTAGAGTGTAGAGTGTAGAGTGTAGCGTGTAGAGTGTAAAGTGTAGCGTGTAGGGTGTAGCGTGTAGTGTGTAGCGTGTAGTGCGTAGCGTGTAGAGTGTAGGGTATAGAGTGTAGCGTGTAGAGAGTAGGGAGCAGAGTGTAGAGTGTAGCGTGCAGGGTGTAGGGTGTACAGTGTAGGGTGTAGGGTGTAGCGTGTAGCGTGTAGAGTGTAGGGAGTAGGGTGTAGGGTGTAGCGTGTAGGGTGTAGATTGTAGCGTGTAGCGTGTAGCGTGTAGGGTGTAGCGTGTAGGGTGTAGCGTGTATCATGTACCGTGTAGCGTGTAGCATGTAGAGTAGGGTGTAGGGTGTAGAGTGTAGCATGTAGGGTGTAGGGTGTAGAGTGTAGGGTGTAGCATGTAGGGTGTAGGGTGTAGGGTGTAGCGTGCAGGGTGTAGAGTGTAGCGTGTAGGGTGTACGGTGTAGAGTGTAGGGTATAAGCTGTAGCGTTTAGCGTGTAGAGTGTAGCGTGTAGCGTGTAGCGTGTAGGGTGTAGAGTGTAGGGTGTAGAGTGTAGTGTGTAGCGTGTAGCGTGTAGGGTGTAGGGTGAAGCGTGTAGGGTGTAGCATGTAGCGTGTAGCGTGTAGCATGTAGAGTAGGGTGTAGGGTGTAGGGTGTAGAGTGTAGTGTGTAGAGTGTGGAGTGTAGCGTGTAGAGTGTAAAGTGTAGCGTGTAGGGTGTAGCGTGTAGTGTGTAGCGTGTAGCGCGTAGCGTGTAGAGTGTAGGGTATAGAGTGTAGCGTGTAGAGAGTAGGGAGCAGAGTGTAGAGTGTAGCATGTAGGGTGTAGGGTGTACAGTGTAGGGTGTAGGGTGTAGCGTGTAGCGTGTAGAGTGTAGGGAGTAGGGTGTAGGGTGTAGCGTGTAGGGTGTGGAGTGTAGCGTGTAGCGTGTAGGGTGTAGCGTGTAGCGTGTAGGGTGTAGCGTGTATCATGTACCGTGTAGCGTGTAGCATGTAGAGTAGGGTGTAGGGTGTAGAGTGTAGCGTGTAGCGTGTAGTGTGTAGCGTGTAGAGTGTAGGGTATAGAGTGTAGCGTGTAGAGAGTAGGGAGTAGAGTGTAGAGTGTAGCGTGTAGGGTGTAGAGTGTAGCGAGTAGCGTGTAGTGTGTAGGGTGTAGGGTGTAGAGTGTAGGGTGTAGCGTGTAGGGTGTAGAGTGTAGCATGTAGGGTGTAGCGTGTAGCGTGCAGGGTGTAGAGTGTAGCGTATAGCGTGTAGGGTGCAGGGTGTAGAGTGTAGGGTGTAGCGTGTAGAGTGTAGCGTGTAGCGTGTAGGGTGTAGGGTGTACAGTGTAGGGTGTAGGGTGTAGCGTGTAGAGTTTAGTGTGTGGCGTGCAGGGCATAGGGTGTAGCGTGTAGGGTGTAGAGTGTAGGGTGTAGCATGTAGGGTGTAGGGTGTAGGGTGTAGCGTGTAGGGTGTAGAGTGTAGCATGTAGGGTGTACGGTGTAGAGTGTAGGGTATAAGCTGTAGCGTTTAGCGTGTAGAGTGTAGCGTGTAGCGTGTAGGGTGTAGCGTGTAGGGTGTAGAGTGTAGGGTGCAGCGTGTAGGGTGTATCGTGTAGCGTGTAGCGTGTAGGGTGTAGGGTGTAGAGTGTAGGGTGTAGCGTGTAGGGTGTAGCGTGTAGCGTGCAGCGTGTAGAGTGTAGCGTCTAACGTGTAGCGTATAGTGTGTAGCGTGTAGCGTGTAGATTGTAGCGTGTAGGGTGTAGGGTGTAGGGTGTAGCGTGTAGCGTGTAGGGTGTAGGGTGTAGGGTGTAGCGTGTAGCGTGTAGCGTGTAGAGTGTAGCATGTAGGGTGTAGCAAGTAGCGTGTACCGTGTAGGGTGTAGCGTGTAGCGTGTAGCGTGTAGAGTGTAGCATGTAGGGTGTAGCAAGTAGCGTGTATTGTGTAGGGTGTAGAGTGTAGCGTGTAGCGTGTAGGGTGTCAATTTTTCCTCTGATGAAGACGCTTGAGTAGCGTCGATACGCGTGGGGTTCAGGGCTTCCTTTGTTTTTTTCCCGAGGGACAGGACTTGGGTAACTTATCTTTACAACTGCTATGGAATTACACCTATTTACTTCATGCATGGCCTGGCATTTTTCCAAGCCTTAGGACAATGGATCCTGATTCTTTGTATTTCCACAAGGCGTCTGTATGCATACATTTATCCAAATAACTAGGATTTTGTAGTACTGCAGCATACCTATTTCCCTGATTACCTTTCTATAGGGGTCTGCTTTCATTTGCTTACCAACTGTGCGCACGCATGCTGTGTTGAACAAAATAGGATCCATGATGTATTTCTTCCAGATACTAGGCTGGAGTATATGTTTCCTGTCATAGTACTCAGGGGGTCACAGTTGGCAGTAAACAATAGGCTTCTTATATGTAGATTTGACTAAGATTGGTGTACCCGCATACCTAGCAATTTTTTCTCTCTGGTTATTTCTCCTGTCTCACATATGCTGTAAAGTATTAGCTTCCTTCATTCCCTCGGGTAAAATTACTTATGGCCTATTCAGCCATACTAGTGTTTTAAATGTTTTTAAATGTATGTTTTGCCTGGTTCTGTTTGTGGATTACTATTTTTGTACAATAAAATTGACTATTTAACGTGGATCCCATTGGTTTGCATATCCTTTTCTTTTTGTGTTTAGTGTGTAGTGTGTAGCTTAACCCTACACGCTACACGCTACACGCTACACTCTACACCCTACACGCTACACCCTACACTCTACACCGTACACTCTACACGCTACACGCTACACTCTACACCCTACACCCTAAACGCTACACGCTACACTCTACACCCTACACGCTACACTCTACACTCTACACACTACACGCTACACTCTACACCCTACACTCTACACGCTACACGCTACACGCTACACCCTACACTCTACACGCTACACGCTACACTCTACACGCTACACGCTACATGCTACACTCTACACTCTACACCCTACACCCTACACGCTACACGCTATACTCTACACCCTACACTCTACACGCTACACGCTACACTCTACACTCTACACGCTACACGCTACACTCTACACCCTACACGCAACACGCTACACTCTATACCCTACACGCTACACTCTGCACGCTACACGCTACACCCTACACGCTATACTCTGCACGCTACACGCTACACTCTACACCATACACGCTACACCCTACACGCTATACCCGACACCCTACACCCTACATGCTTCACCCTAAACGCTACACTCTACACTCTACACCCTACACCCTACACGCTACATGCTGCACCCTACACGCTACACTCTACACCCTACACTCTACACGCTACACACTACACGCTACACGCTACACCCTACACGCTACACGCTACACCCTACACGCTACACGTTACACTCTACACCCTACACCCTACACGCTACACGCTACACCCTACACGCTACACGTTACACTACACCCTACACGCTACACTCTACACCCTGCACCCTACACGCTACAATCTACACCCTACACCCTACACGCTACACGCTACACGCTACACTCTACACCCTACACGCTACACCCTACACTCTACACCGTACACTGCACGCTACACGCTACACTCTACACCCTACACCCTACACGCTACGCGCTACACTCTACACCCTACACGCTACACTCTAAACTCTACATGCTACACGCTACACTCTACACTCTACACGCTACACGCTACACCCTACACCCTACACGCTACACGCTACACTCTACAACCTACACGCTACACCCTACACGCTACACCCTACACTCTACACCCTACACCCTACACGCTACACGCTACACCCTACACGCTACACCCTACACTCTACACCCTACACCCTACACGCTACATGCTACACCCTACACGCTACACGTTACACTCTACACCCTACACCCTACACTTTACACCCTACACCCTACACGCTACACGCTACACACTACATGCTACACCCTACACCCTACACCCTACACGCTACACGCTACACCCTACACCCTACACTGTACACCCTACACCCTACACGCTACACTACACTCTGCTCCCTACTCTCTACACGCTACACTCTATACCCTACACTCTACACGCTACGCGCTACACGCTACACACTACACGCTACACCCTACACGCTACACTTTACACTCTACACGCTACAATCCACATTCTACACACTACACTCTACACCCTACACCCTACACCCTACTCTACATGCTACACGCTACACGCTACATGCTACACCCTACACGCTTCACCCTACACCCTACACGCTACACGCTACACGCTACACTCTACACCCTACACTCTACACCCTACACGCTACACGCTACACTCTACACGCTAAACGCTACAGCTTATACCCTACACTCTACACCGTACACCCTACACGCTACACTCTACACCCTACACGCTACACCCTACACCCTACACCCTACATGCTACACCCTACACTCTACACCCTACACCTTACACGCTACACTCTACACCCTACACCCTACTCTACATGCTACACGCTACACGGTACATGATACACGCTACACCCTACACGCTACACCCTACACGCTACACACTACACGCTACACTCTACACCCTACACGCTACACCCTACACCCTACTCCCTACACTCTACACGCTACACGCTACACCCTACACCCTACACTGTACACCCTACACCCTGCACGCTACACTCTACACTCTGCTCCCTACTCTCTACACGCTACACTCTATACCCTACACTCTACACGCTACGCGCTACACGCTACACACTACACGCTACACCCTACACGCTACACTTTACACTCTACACGCTACACTCTACACTCTACACACTACACTCTACACCCTACACCCTACTCTACATGCTACACGCTACACGCTACATGCTACACCCTACACGCTACACCCTACACCCTACACCCTACACGCTACACGCTACACTCTACACCCTACACGCTACACCCTACACTCTACACCCTACACGCTACACCCTACACTCTACACCCTACACGCTATACGCTACACTCTACACCCTGCACGCTACACGCTACACCCTACACGCTACACTCTACACCCTACACGCTACACCCTACACTCTACACCCTACACGCTACACGCTACACTCTACACCCTACACGCTACACCCTACACTCCACACCCTACACCCTACATGCTACACGCTACACCCTACACGCTACAAATTACACTCTAAACCCTACACTCTACATTCTACACCCTACACTCTACGCCCTACATGCTACACTCTACACTCTACACCCTACACCCTACATGCTACACGCTACACGCTACACTCTACACCCTACACGCTACACGCTACACCCTACAAGCTAAACGCTACAAACTACACGCTACATATTACACTCTACACCCTAGCGTGTAGCGTGTAGGGTGTAGAGTGTAGCGTGTAGCATGTAGCGTGTAGGGTGTATGGTGTAGAGTGTAGCATGTAGCGTGTAGGGTGTAGAGTGTAGCGTGTAGGGTGTAGAGTGTAGCATGTAGCGTGTAGGGTGTAGAGTGTAGAGTGTAGCATGTAGCATGTAGATTGTAGGGTGTACCGTGTAGGGTGTAGAGTGTAGCATGTAGGGTGTAGGGTGTAGAGTGAAGGGTGTAGCGTGTAGAGTGTAGCGTGTAGCGTGTACGGTGTAGGGTGTAGAGTGTAGGGTGTAGCGTGTAGCGTGTAGCTTGTAGGGTGTAGAGTGTAGCGTGTAGCGTGTAGGCTGTAGCGTGTAGGGTGTAGCATGTATCGTGTAGGGTGTAGAGTGTAGCATGTAGCGTGTAGAGTGTAGGGTGTAGCGTGTAGCGTGTGTAGGGTGTAGGGTGTAGAGTGTAGCGTGTAGCGTGTAGGGTGTAGAGTGTAGGGTGTAGGGTGTAGAGTGTAGCGTATAGCGTGTAGGGTGTAGGATGTAGAGTGTAGCGTGTAGGGTGTAGAGTGTAGCGTGTAGAGTGTAGCATGTAGCGTGTAGGGTGTAGAGTGTAGAGTGTAGCGTGTAGGGTGAAGCATGTAGGGTGTAGGGTGTCGGGTATAGCGCGTAGGGTGTAGGGTGTAGAGTGTAGGGTGTAGCGTGTATGGTGTAGAGTGTAGCGTGTAGCGTGTAGAGTGTAGCGTGTAGGGTGTAGGGTGTAGCGTGTAGCATGCAGAGTGTAGCGTGTAGGGTGTAGAGTGTAGCGTGTTGCGTGTAGGGTGTAGAGTGTAGTGTGTAGCGTGTAGAGTGTAGAGTGTAGCGTGTAGCGTGTAGAGTGTAGCGGGTAGGGTGTAGAGTGTAGCGAGTAGCGTGTAGGGTGTAGAGTGTAGGGTGTAGCGTGTAGGGTGAAGAGTGTAGCGTGTAGGGGGTAGGGTGTAGGGTGTAGAGTGTAGCGTGTAGGGTGTAGCGTGTAGCATGTAGCGTGTAGCGTGTAGCATGTAGAGTGTAGCGTGTAGGGTGTAGAGTGTAGCGTGTAGGGTGTAGCGTGTAGCGTGTAGCGTGCAGTGTGTAGAGTGTAGCGTATAGCGTGTAGGGTGTAGAGTGTAGGGTGTAGCATGTAGCGTGTAGAGTGTAGCGTGTAGGGTGTAGGGTGTACAGTGTAGGGTGTAGCGTGTAGCATGTAGGGTGTAGGGTGTAGCGTGTAGCGTGTACCGTGTAGCGTATAGAGTGCAGCGTGTAGGGTGTAGAGTGTAGCGTGTTGTGTGTAGCGTGTAGGGTGTAGGGTGTAGCGTGTAGGGTGTAGAGTGTAGCGTGTATGGTGTAGAGTGTAACATGTAGCGTGTAGGGTGTAGGGCGTAGCGTGTAGTGTGTACCGTGTAGCGTATAGAGTGTAGTGTGTAGGGTGTAGAGTGTAGCGTGTAGGGTGTAGCGTGTAGCGTGTAGCGTGTAGAGTGTAGTGTGTAGGGTGTAGCGTGTAGAGTGTAGTGTGTGGCGTGCAGGGCGTAGGGTGTAGCGTGTAGGGTGTAGGGTGTAGAGTGTAGGGTGTAGCATGTAGGGTGTAGGGTGTAGGGTGTAGCGTGTAGGGTGTAGAGTGTAGCGTGTAGGGTGTACGGTGTAGAGTGTAGGGTATAAGCTGTAGCGTTTAGCGTGTAGAGTGTAGCGTGTAGCGTGTAGCGTGTAGCGTGTAGGGTGTAGAGTGTAGGGTGTAGAGTGTAGCGTGTAGCGTGTAGCGTGTAGGGTGTAGGGTGTAGCGTGTAGGGTGTAGCATGTAGCGTGTAGCGTGTAGCATGTAGAGTAGGGTGTAGGGTGTAGGGTGTAGAGTGTAGTGTGTAGAGTGTAGAGTGTAGCGTGTAGAGTGTAAAGTGTAGCGTGTAGGGTGTAGCGTGTAGTGTGTAGCGTGTAGCGCGTAGCGTGTAGAGTGTAGGGTATAGAGTGTAGCGTGTAGAGAGTAGGGAGCAGAGTGTAGAGTGTAGCGTGCAGGGTGTAGGGTGTACAGTGTAGGGTGTAGGGTGTAGCGTGTAGCGTGTAGAGTGTAGGGAGTAGGGTGTAGGGTGTAGCGTGTAGGGTGTAGATTGTAGCGTGTAGCGTGTAGCGTGTAGGGTGTAGCGTGTAGCGTGTAGGGTGTAGCGTGTATCATGTACCGTGTAGCGTGTAGCATGTAGAGTAGGGTGTAGGGTGTAGAGTGTAGCATGTAGGGTGTAGGGTGTAGAGTGTAGGGTGTAGCATGTAGGGTGTAGGGTGTAGGGTGTAGCGTGCAGGGTGTAGAGTGTAGCGTGTAGGGTGTACGGTGTAGAGTGTAGGGTATAAGCTGTAGCGTTTAGCGTGTAGAGTGTAGCGTGTAGCGTGTAGCGTGTAGGGTGTAGAGTGTAGGGTGTAGAGTGTAGCGTGTAGCGTGTAGGGTGTAGGGTGAAGCGTGTAGGGTGTAGCATGTAGTGTGTAGCGTGTAGCATGTAGAGTAGGGTGTAGGGTGTAGGGTGTAGAGTGTAGTGTGTAGAGTGTGGAGTGTAGCGTGTAGAGTGTAAAGTGTAGCATGTAGGGTGTAGCGTGTAGTGTGTAGCGTGTAGCGCGTAGCGTGTAGAGTGTAGGGTATAGAGTGTAGCGTGTAGAGAGTAGGGAGCAGAGAGTAGAGTGTAGCATGTAGGGTGTAGGGTGTACAGTGTAGGGTGTAGGGTGTAGCGTGTAGCGTGTAGAGTGTAGGGAGTAGGGTGTAGGGTGTAGCGTGTAGGGTGTGGAGTGTAGCGTGTAGCGTGTAGGGTGTAGCGTGTAGCGTGTAGGGTGTAGCGTGTATCATGTACCGTGTAGCGTGTAGCATGTAGAGTAGGGTGTAGGGTGTAGAGTGTAGCGTGTAGCGTGTAGTGTGTAGCGTGTAGAGTGTAAAGTGTAGCGTGTAGTGTGTAGTGTGTAGCGTGTAGCGCGTAGCGTGTAGAGTGTAGGGTATAGAGTGTAGCGTGTAGAGAGTAGGGAGTAGAGTGTAGAGTGTAGCGTGTAGGGTGTAGAGTGTAGCGAGTAGCGTGTAGTGTGTAGGGTGTAGGGTGTAGAGTGTAGGGTGTAGCGTGTAGGGTGTAGAGTGTAGCATGTAGGGTGTAGCGTGTAGCGTGCAGGGTGTAGAGTGTAGCGTATAGCGTGTAGGGTGTAGGGTGTAGAGTGTAGGGTGTAGCGTGTAGAGTGTAGCGTGTAGCGTGTAGGGTGTAGGGTGTACAGTGTAGGGTGTAGGGTGTAGCGTGTAGAGTTTAGTGTGTGGCGTGCAGGGCATAGGGTGTAGCGTGTAGGGTGTAGAGTGTAGGGTGTAGCATGTAGGGTGTAGGGTGTAGAGTGTAGGATGTAGCGTGTAGGGTGTAGCGTGTATCGTGTAGCGTGTAGAGTGTAGCGTCTAGCGTGTAGCGTATAGTGTGTAGCGTGTAGCGTGTAGATTGTAGCGTGTAGGGTGTAGGGTGTAGGGTGTAGCGTGTAGCGTGTAGGGTGTAGGGTGTAGGGTGTAGCGTGTAGCGTGTAGCGTGTAGAGTGTAGCATGTAGGGTGTAGCAAGTAGCGTGTACCGTGTAGGGTGTAGCGTGTAGCGTGTAGCGTGTAGAGTGTAGCATGTAGGGTGTAGCAAGTAGCGTGTATTGTGTAGGGTGTAGAGTGTAGCGTGTAGCGTGTAGGGTGTCAATTTTTCCTCTGATGAAGACGCTTGAGTAGCGTCGATACGCGTGGGGTTCAGGGCTTCCTTTGTTTTTTTCCCGAGGGACAGGACTTGGGTAACTTATCTTTACAACTGCTATACTTATTTACTTCATGCATGGCCTGGCATTTTTCCAAGCCTTAGGACAATGGATCCTGATTCTTTGTATTTCCACAAGGCGTCTGTATGCATACATTTATCCAAATAACTAGGATTTTGTAGTACTGCAGCATACCTATTTCCCTGATTACCTTTCTATAGGGGTCTGCTTTCATTTGCTTACCAACTGTGCGCACGCATGCTGTGTTGAACAAAATAGGATCCATGATGTATTTCTTCCAGATACTAGGCTGGAGTATATGTTTCCTGTCATAGTACTCAGGGGGTCACAGTTGGCAGTAAACAATAGGCTTCTTATATGTAGATTTGACTAAGATTGGTGTACCCGCATACCTAGCAATTTTTTCTCTCTGGTTATTTCTCCTGTCTCACATATGCTGTAAAGTATTAGCTTCCTTCATTCCCTCGGGTAAAATTACTTATGGCCTATTCAGCCATACTAGTGTTTTAAATGTTTTTAAATGTATGTTTTGCCTGGTTCTGTTTGTGGATTACTATTTTTGTACAATAAAATTGACTATTTAACGTGGATCCCATTGGTTTGCATATCCTTTTCTTTTTGTGTTTAGTGTGTAGTGTGTAGCTTAACCCTACACGCTACACGCTACACGCTACACTCTACACCCTACACGCTACACCCTACACTCTACACCGTACACTCTACACGCTACACGCTACACTCTACACCCTACACCCTAAACGCTACACGCTACACTCTACACCCTACACGCTACACTCTACACTCTACACGCTACACGCTACACTCTACACCCTACACTCTACACGCTACACGCTACACGCTACACCCTACACTCTACACGCTACACGCTACACTCTACACGCTACACGCTACATGCTACACTCTACACTCTACACCCTACACCCTACACGCTACACGCTATACTCTACACCCTACACTCTACACGCTACACGCTACACTCTACACTCTACACGCTACACGCTACACTCTACACCCTACACGCAACACGCTACACTCTATACCCTACACGCTACACTCTGCACGCTACACGCTACACCGTACACGCTATACTCTGCACGCTACACGCTACACTCTACACCATACACGCTACACCCTACACTCTACACCCTACACCCTACACGCTATACCCGACACCCTACACCCTACATGCTTCACCCTAAACGCTACACTCTACACTCTACACCCTACACCCTACACGCTACATGCTACACCCTACACGCTACACTCTACACCCTACAATCTACACGCTACACACTACACGCTACGCGCTACACCCTACACGCTACACGCTACACCCTACACGCTACACGTTACACTCTACACCCTACACCCTACACGCTACACGCTACACCCTACACGCTACACGTTACACTCTACACCCTACACGCTACACTCTACACCCTGCACCCTACACGCTACAATCTACACCCTACACCCTACACGCTACACTCTACACCCTACACGCTACACCCTACACTCTACACCGTACACTACACGCTACACGCTACACTCTACACCCTACACCCTACACGCTATGCGCTACACTCTACACCCTACACGCTACACTCTAAACTCTACATGCTACACGCTACACTCTACACTCTACACGCTACACGCTACACCCTACACCCTACACGCTACAAGCTACACTCTACAACCTACACGCTACACGCTACACTCCACACGCAACACGCTACACTCTACACCCTACACTCTACACGCTACACGCTACACTCTACACCCTACACTCTACACGCTACACGCTACACTGTACACCCTACATGCAACACGCTACACTCTACACCCTACACGCTACACTCTACACGCTACACGCTACATGCTACACTCTACACTCTACACCATACACCCTACACGCTACACTCTACACTCTACACGCTACACGCTACACCCTACACCCTACACGCTACACGCTACACTCTACAACCTACACGCTACACGCTACACTCCACACGCAACACGCTACACTCTACACCCTACACTCTACACGCTACACGCTACACTCTACACCCTACACTCTACACGCTACACGCTACACTGTACACCCTACATGCAACACGCTACACTCTACACCCTACACGCTACACTCTACACGCTACACGCTACATGCTACACTCTACACTCTACACCATACACCCTACACGCTACACACTATACTCTACACCCTACACGCTACACTCTACACGCTACACGCTACACGCTACACGCTACACTCTACACGCTACACTCTACACCCTACATGCAACACGCTACACTCTACACCCTACACCCTACACGCTACACGCTACACCCTACACGCTACACGCTACACTCTACACCCTACACCCTACACACTACACCCTACACGCTACACGTTACACTCTACACCCTACACGCTACACTCTACACCCTGCTCCCTACACGCTACACGCTACACCCTACACGCTACACGCTACACCCTACACACTACACGTTACACTCTACACCCTACACTCTACACCCTACACTCTACACGCTACACTCTACACCCTACACTCTGCACTCTACACCCTACACCCTACACGCTACACTCTACACCCTACACCCTACACGCTACACACTAAACGCTACACGCTACACCATACACGCTACACGCTACACCCTACACGCTACATGTTACACTCTACACCCTGCACCCTACACGCTACACGCTACACCCTACACGCTACACGCTACACCCTACACACTACACGTTACACTCTACACCCTACACTCTACACCCTACACTCTACACGCTACACTCTACACCCTACACTCTGCACTCTACACCCTACACCCTACACACTACACGCTACACTCTACACCCTACACGCTACACGCTACACCCTACACCCTACACCCTACACGCTACAATCTACACGCTACACGCTACACCCTATACGCTAGACGCTACACTCTACACGCTACACGATACACGCTACACCCTACACGCTACACCCTACACTCTACACCCTACACCCTACACGCTACACGCTACACCCTACACGCTACACCCTACACTCTACACCCTACACCCTACACGCTACATGCTACACCCTACTCTCTACACGCTATATTCTACACCCTACACGCTACACTCTACACCCTACACGCTACACGCTACACTCTACACCCTAGACGCTACACTCTATACCCTACACTCTACACGCTACACCCTACACCCTACACTCTACATGCTACACCCTACACCCTACACTCTACATGCTACACGCTACACGCTACATGCTACACGCTACACCCTACACGCTACACGCTACACACTACATGCTACACCCTACACCCTACACCCTACACGCTACACGCTACACTCTACACCCTACACGCTACACCCTACACCCTACACCCTACACGCTACACGCTACACTCTACACCCTACACGCTACACCCTACACTCTACACCCTACACGCTACACCCTACACTCTACACCCTACACGCTATACGCTACACTCTACACCCTGCACGCTACACGCTACACCCTACACGCTACACTCTACACCCTACACGCTACACCCTACACTCTACACCCTACACGCTACACGCTACACTCTACACCCTACACGCTACACCCTACACTCCACACCCTACACCCTACATGCTACACGCTACACCCTACACGCTACAAATTACACTCTAAACCCTACACTCTACATCCTACACCCTACACTCTACACCCTACACGCTACACTCTACACTCTACACCCTACACCCTACATGCTACACGCTACACGCTACACTCTACACCCTACACGCTACACGCTACACCCTACAAGCTAAACGCTACAAACTACACGCTACATATTACACTCTACACCCTAGCGTGTAGCGTGTAGGGTGTAGAGTGTAGCGTGTAGCATGTAGCGTGTAGGGTGTATGGTGTAGAGTGTAGCATGTAGCGTGTAGGGTGTAGAGTGTAGCGTGTAGGGTGTAGAGTGTAGCATGTAGCGTGTAGGGTGTAGGGTGTAGAGTGTAGAGTGTAGCATGTAGCATGTAGATTGTAGGGTGTACCGTGTAGGGTGTAGAGTGTATCATGTAGGGTGTAGGGTGTAGAGTGAAGGGTGTAGCGTGTAGAGTGTAGCGTGTAGCGTGTACGGTGTAGGGTGTAGAGTGTAGGGTGTAGCGTGTAGCTTGTAGGGTGTAGAGTGTAGCGTGTAGCGTGTAGGCTGTAGCGTGTAGGGTGTAGCATGTATCGTGTAGGGTGTAGAGTGTAGCGTGTAGGGTGTAGCGTGTAGCGTGTGTAGGGTGTAGGGTGTAGAGTGTAGTGTGTAGCGTGTAGGGTGTAGAGTGTAGGGTGTAGGGTGTAGAGTGTAGCGTATAGCGTGTAGGGTGTAGGATGTAGAGTGTAGCGTGTAGGGTGTAGAGTGTAGCGTGTAGAGTGTAGCATGTAGCGTGTAGGGTGTAGAGTGTAGAGTGTAGCGTGTAGGGTGAAGCATGTAGGGTGTAGGGTGTCGGGTATAGCGTGTAGGGTGTAGGGTGTAGAGTGTAGGGTGTAGCGTGTATGGTGTAGAGTGTAGCGTGTAGCGTGTAGAGTGTAGCGTGTAGGGTGTAGGGTGTAGCGTGTAGCATGCAGAGTGTAGCGTGTAGGGTGTAGAGTGTAGCGTGTTGCGTGTAGGGTGTAGAGTGTAGCGTGTAGCATGTAGAGTGTAGAGTGTAGCGTGTAGCGTGTAGAGTGTAGCGGGTAGGGTGTAGAGTGTAGCGAGTAGCGTGTAGGGTGTAGGGTGTAGAGTGTAGGGTGTAGCGTGTAGGGTGAAGAATGTAGCGTGTAGGGGGTAGGGTGTAGGGTGTAGAGTGTAGCGTGTAGGGTGTAGCGTGTAGCATGTAGCGTGTAGCGTGTAGCATGTAGAGTGTAGCTTGTAGGGTGTAGAGTGTAGCGTGTAGGGTGTAGCGTGTAGCGTGTAGCGTGCAGTGTGTAGAGTGTAGCGTATAGCGTGTAGGGTGTAGAGTGTAGGGTGTAGCATGTAGCGTGTAGAGTGTAGCGTGTAGGGTGTAGGGTGTACAGTGTAGGGTGTAGCGTGTAGCATGTAGGGTGTAGGGTGTAGCGTGTAGCGTGTACCGTGTAGCGTATAGAGTGCAGCGTGTAGGGTGTAGAGTGTAGCGTGTAGTGTGTAGCGTGTAGGGTGTAGGGTGTAGCGTGTAGGGTGTATGGTGTAGAGTGTAGCATGTAGCGTGTAGGGTGTAGAGTGTAGCGTGTAGGGTGTAGAGTGTAGCATGTAGCGTGTAGGGTGTAGGGTGTAGAGTGTAGAGTGTAGCATGTAGCATGTAGATTGTAGGGTGTACCGTGTAGGGTGTAGAGTGTATCATGTAGGGTGTAGAGTGAAGGGTGTAGCGTGTAGAGTGTAGCGTGTAGCGTGTACGGTGTAGGGTGTAGAGTGTAGGGTGTAGCGTGTAGCTTGTAGGGTGTAGAGTGTAGCGTGTAGCGTGTAGGCTGTAGCGTGTAGGGTGTAGCATGTATCGTGTAGGGTGTAGAGTGTAGCGTGTAGGGTGTAGCATGTAGCGTGTGTAGGGTGTAGAGTGTAGCGTGTAGCGTGTAGGGTGTAGAGTGTAGGGTGTAGGGTGTAGAGTGTAGCGTATAGCGTGTAGGGTGTAGGATGTAGAGTGTAGCGTGTAGGGTGTAGAGTGTAGCGTGTAGAGTGTAGCATGTAGCGTGTAGGGTGTAGAGTGTAGAGTGTAGCGTGTAGGGTGAAGCATGTAGGGTGTAGGGTGTCGGGTATAGCGTGTAGGGTGTAGGGTGTAGAGTGTAGGGTGTAGCGTGTATGGTGTAGAGTGTAGCGTGTAGCGTGTAGAGTGTAGCGTGTAGGGTGTAGGGTGTAGCGTGTAGCATGCAGAGTGTAGCGTGTAGGGTGTAGAGTGTAGCGTGTTGCGTGTAGGGTGTAGAGTGTAGCGTGTAGCGTGTAGAGTGTAGAGTGTAGCGTGTAGCGTGTAGAGTGTAGCGGGTAGGGTGTAGAGTGTAGCGAGTAGCGTGTAGGGTGTAGGGTGTAGAGTGTAGGGTGTAGCGTGTAGGGTGAAGAATGTAGCGTGTAGGGGGTAGGGTGTAGGGTGTAGAGTGTAGCGTGTAGGGTGTAGCGTGTAGCATGTAGCGTGTAGCGTGTAGCATGTAGAGTGTAGCGTGTAGGGTGTAGAGTGTAGCGTGTAGGGTGTAGCGTGTAGCGTGTAGCGTGCAGTGTGTAGAGTGTAGCGTATAGCGTGTAGGGTGTAGAGTGTAGGGTGTAGCATGTAGCGTGTAGAGTGTAGCGTGTAGGGTGTACAGTGTAGGGTGTAGCGTGTAGCATGTAGGGTGTAGGGTGTAGCGTGTAGCGTGTACCGTGTAGCGTATAGAGTGCAGCGTGTAGGGTGTAGAGTGTAGCGTGTAGTGTGTAGCGTGTAGGGTGTAGGGTGTAGCGTGTAGGGTGTAGAGTGTAGCGTGTAAGGTGGAGAGTGTAACATGTAGCGTGTAGGGTGTAGGGCGTAGCGTGTAGCGTGTACCGTGTAGCGTATAGAGTGTAGTGTGTAGGGTGTAGAGTGTAGCGTGTAGGGTGTAGAGTGTAGCGTGTAGCGTGTAGCGTGTAGCGTGTAGAGTGTAGTGTGTAGGGTGTAGCGTGTAGAGTGTAGTGTGTGGCGTGCAGGGCGTAGGGTGTAGCGTGTAGGGTGTAGGGTGTAGAGTGTAGGGTGTAGCATGTAGGGTGTAGGGTGTAGCGTGTAGGGTGTAGAGTGTAGCGTGTAGGGTGTACGGTGTAGAGTGTAGGGTATAAGCTGTAGCGTTTAGCGTGTAGAGTGTAGCGTGTAGCGTGTAGCGTGTAGCGTGTAGGGTGTAGAGTGTAGGGTGTAGAGTGTAGCGTGTAGCGTGTAGCGTGTAGCGTGTAGGGTGTAGGGTGTAGCGTGTAGGGTGTAGCATGTAGCGTGTAGCGTGTAGCATGTAGAGTAGGGTGTAGGGTGTAGGGTGTAGAGTGTAGTGTGTAGAGTGTAGAGTGTAGCGTGTAGAGTGTAAAGTGTAGCGTGTAGGGTGTAGCGTGTAGTGTGTAGCGTGTAGCGCGTAGCGTGTAGAGTGTAGGGTATAGAGTGTAGCGTGTAGAGAGTAGGGAGCAGAGTGTAGAGTGTAGCGTGCAGGGTGTAGGGTGTACAGTGTAGGGTGTAGGGTGTAGCGTGTAGCGTGTAGAGTGTAGGGAGTAGGGTGTAGGGTGTAGCGTGTAGGGTGTAGATTGTAGCGTGTAGCGTGTAGCGTGTAGGGTGTAGCGTGTAGCGTGTAGGGTGTAGCGTGTATCATGTACCGTGTAGCGTGTAGCATGTAGAGTAGGGTGTAGGGTGTAGAGTGTAGCATGTAGGGTGTAGGGTGTAGAGTGTAGGGTGTAGCATGTAGGGTGTAGGGTGTAGGGTGTAGCGTGCAGGGTGTAGAGTGTAGCGTGTAGGGTGTACGGTGTAGAGTGTAGGGTATAAGCTGTAGCGTTTAGCGTGTAGAGTGTAGCGTGTAGCGTGTAGCGTGTAGGGTGTAGAGTGTAGGGTGTAGAGTGTAGCGTGTAGCGTGTAGCGTGTAGGGTGTAGGGTGAAGCGTGTAGGGTGTAGCATGTAGCGTGTAGCGTGTAGCATGTAGAGTAGGGTGTAGGGTGTAGGGTGTAGAGTGTAGTGTGTAGAGTGTGGAGTGTAGCGTGTAGAGTGTAAAGTGTAGCGTGTAGGGTGTAGCGTGTAGTGTGTAGCGTGTAGCGCGTAGCGTATAGAGTGTAGGGTATAGAGTGTAGCGTGTAGAGAGTAGGGAGCAGAGTGTAGAGTGTAGCGTGCAGAGTGTAGGGTGTACAGTGTAGGGTGTAGGGTGTAGCGTGTAGCATGTAGAGTGTAGGGAGTAGGGTGTAGGGTGTAGCGTGTAGGGTGTAGAGTGTAGCGTGTAGCGTGTAGCGTGTAGGGTGTAGCGTGTAGGGTGTAGCGTGTATCATGTACTGTGTAGCGTGTAGCATGTAGAGTAGGGTGTAGGGTGTAGAGTGTAGCGTGTAGGGTGTAGGGTGTAGAGTGTAGGGTTTTACATGTAGGGTGTAGGGTGTAGGGTGTAGCGTGTAGGGTGTAGAGTGTAGCGTGTACGGTGTAGAGTGTAGGGTATAAGCTGTAGCGTTTAGCGTGTAGAGTGTAGCGTGTAGCGTGTAGCGTGTAGGGTGTAGAGTGTAGGGTGTAGAGTGTAGCGTGTAGGGTGTAGGGTGAAGCGTGTAGGGTGTAGCATGTAGCGTGTAGCGTGTAGCATGTAGAGTAGGGTGTAGGGTGTAGGGTGTGGAGTGTAGCGTGTAGAGTGTAAAGTGTAGCGTGTAGGGTGTAGCGTGTAGTGTGTAGCGCGTAGCGTGTAGAGTGTAGGGTATAGAGTGTAGCGTGTAGAGGGTAGGGAGCAGAGTGTAGAGTGTAGCGTGTAGGGTGTAGGGTGTACAGTGTAGGGTGTAGGGTGTAGCGTGTAGCGTGTAGAGTGTAGGGAGAAGGGTGTAGGGTGTAGCGTGTAGGGTGTGGAGTGTAGCGTGTAGCGTGTAGGGTGTAGCGTGTAGCGAGTAGGGTGTAGCGTGTATCATGTACCGTGTAGCGTGTAGCATGTAGAGTAGGGTGTAGGGTGTAGAGTGTAGCGTGTAGCGTGTAGTGTGTAGCGTGTAGAGTGTAAAGTGTAGCGTGTAGTGTGTAGTGTGTAGCGTGTAGCGCGTAGCGTGTAGAGTGTAGGGTATAGAGTGTAGCGTGTAGAGAGTAGGGAGTAGAGTGTAGAGTGTAGCGTGCAGAGTGTAGGGTGTACAGTGTAGGGTGTAGGGTGTAGCGTGTAGCATGTAGAGTGTAGGGAGTAGGGTGTAGGGTGTAGCGTGTAGGGTGTAGAGTGTAGCGTGTAGCGTGTAGCGTGTAGGGTGTAGCGTGTAGGGTGTAGCGTGTATCATGTACTGTGTAGCGTGTAGCATGTAGAGTAGGGTGTAGGGTGTAGAGTGTAGCGTGTAGGGTGTAGGGTGTAGAGTGTAGGGTGTAGCATGTAGGGTGTAGGGTGTAGGGTGTAGCGTGTAGGGTGTAGAGTGTAGCGTGTAGGGTGTACGGTGTAGAGTGTAGGGTATAAGCTGTAGCGTTTAGCGTGTAGAGTGTAGCGTGTAGCGTGTAGCGTGTAGGGTGTAGAGTGTAGGGTGTAGAGTGTAGCGTGTAGGGTGTAGGGTGAAGCGTGTAGGGTGTAGCATGTAGCGTGTAGCGTGTAGCATGTAGAGTAGGGTGTAGGGTGTAGGGTGTGGAGTGTAGCGTGTAGAGTGTAAAGTGTAGCGTGTAGGGTGTAGCGTGTAGTGTGTAGCGTGTAGCGCGTAGCGTGTAGAGTGTAGGGTATAGAGTGTAGCGTGTAGAGGGTAGGGAGCAGAGTGTAGAGTGTAGCGTGTAGGGTGTAGGGTGTACAGTGTAGGGTGTAGGGTGTAGCGTGTAGCGTGTAGAGTGTAGGGAGAAGGGTGTAGGGTGTAGCGTGTAGGGTGTGGAGTGTAGCGTGTAGCGTGTAGGGTGTAGCGTGTAGCGAGTAGGGTGTAGCGTGTATCATGTACCGTGTAGCGTGTAGCATGTAGAGTAGGGTGTAGGGTGTAGAGTGTAGCGTGTAGCGTGTAGTGTGTAGCGTGTAGAGTGTAAAGTGTAGCGTGTAGTGTGTAGTGTGTAGCGTGTAGCGCGTAGCGTGTAGAGTGTAGGGTATAGAGTGTAGCGTGTAGAGAGTAGGGAGTAGAGTGTAGAGTGTAGCGTGTAGGGTGTAGAGTGTAGCGAGTAGCGTGTAGTGTGTAGGGTGTAGGGTGTAGAGTGTAGGGTGTAGCGTGTACGGTGTAGAGTGTAGCGTGTAGGGTGTAGCGTGTAGCGTGCAGGTGTAGAGTGTAGCGTATAGCGTGTAGGGTGTAGGGTGTAGAGTGTAGCGTGTAGCGTGTAGGGTGTAGGGTGTACAGTGTAGGGTGTAGGGTGTAGCGTGTAGAGTGTAGTGTGTGGCGTGCAGGGCGTAGGGTGTAGCGTGTAGGGTGTAGGGTGTAGAGTGTAGGGTGTAGCATGTAGGGTGTAGGGTGTAGGGTGTAGCGTGTAGGGTGTAGAGTGTAGCATGTAGGGTGTACGGTGTAGAGTGTAGGGTATAAGCTGTAGCGTTTAGCGTGTAGAGTGTAGCGTGTAGCGTGTAGGGTGTAGGGTGTAGAGTGTAGCGTGTAGGGTGTAGCGTGTAGGGTGTAGCGTGTAGCGTGTAGCGTGTAGGGTGTAGGGTGTAGAGTGTAGGGTGTAGCGTGTAGGGTGTAGCGTGTAGCGTGTAGCGTGTTGGTTGTAGGGTGTAGAGTGTAGGGTGTAGCGTGTAGGGTGTAGCGTGTAGCGTGTAGCGTGTAGAGTGTAGGGTGTAGCGTGTAGCGTGTAGCGTGTAGAGTGTAGGGTGTAGAGTGTAGCGTGTAGCGTGTAGAGTGTAGAGTGTAGCGTGTAGGGTGTAGAGTGTAGCGTGTAGCGTTTAGGGTGTAGGGTGTAGAGTGTAGCGTGTAGCGTGTAGGGTGTAGCGTGTAGGGTGTAGAGTGTAGGGTGTAGCGTGTAGGGTGTAGCGTGTAGGGTGTAGCGTGTAGCGTGTAGCGTGTTGGTTGTAGGGTGTAGAGTGTAGGGTGTAGCGTGTAGGGTGTAGCGTGTAGCGTGTAGCGTGTAGAGTGTAGCGTCTAGCGTGTAGCGTATAGTGTGTAGCGTGTAGATTGTAGCGTGTAGGGTGTAGGGTGTAGGGTGTACCGTGTAGGGTGTAGCGTGTAGCGTGTAGAGTGTAGCATGTAGGGTGTAGCAAGTAGCGTGTATTGTGTAGGGTGTAGAGTGTAGCATGTAGCGTGTAGAGTGTAGGGTGTAGCGTGTAGGGTGTAGAGTGTAGCGTGTAGAGTGTAGAGTGTAGCGTGTAGCGTGTAGGGTGTCACTTTTTCCTCTGATGAAGACGCTTGAGTAGCGTCGATACGCGTGGGGTAAAGGGCTTCCTTTGTTTTTTTCCCGAGGGACAGGACTTGGGTAACTTATCTTTACAACTGCTATGGAATTACACCTATTTACTTCATGCATGGCCTGGCATTTTTCCAAGCCTTAGGACAATGGATCCTGATTCTTTGTATTTCCACAAGGCGTCTGTATGCATACATTTATCCAAATAACTAGGATTTTGTAGTACTGCAGCATACCTATTTCCCTGATTACCTTTCTATAGGGGTCTGCTTTCATTTGCTTACCAACTGTGCGCACGCATGCTGTGTTGAACAAAATAGGATCCATGATGTATTTCTTCCAGATACTAGGCTGGAGTATATGTTTCCTGTCATAGTACTCAGGGGGTCACAGTTGGCAGTAAACAATAGGCTTCTTATATGTAGATTTGACTAAGATTGGTGTACCCGCATACCTAGCAATTTTTTCTCTCTGGTTATTTCTCCTGTCTCACATATGCTGTAAAGTATTAGCTTCCTTCATTCCCTTGGGTAAAATTACTTATGGCCTATTCAGCCATACTAGTGTTTTAAATGTTTTTAAATGTATGTTTTGCCTGGTTCTGTTTGTGGATTACTATTTTTGTACAATAAAATTGACTATTTAACGTGGATCCCATTGGTTTGCATATCCTTTTCTTTTTGTGTTTAGTGTGTAGTGTGTAGCTTAACCCTACATGCTACACGCTACACGCTACACTCTACACCCTACACGCTACACCCTACACTCTACACCGTACACTCTACACGCTACACGCTACACTCTACACCCTACACCCTAAACGCTACACGCTACACTCTACACCCTACACGCTACACTCTACACTCTACACGCTACACGCTACACTCTACACCCTACACTCTACACGCTACACGCTACACGCTACACCCTACACTCGACACGCTACACGCTACACTCTACACGCTACACGCTACATGCTACACTACACTCTACACCCTACACCCTACACGCTACACGCTATACTCTACACCCTACACTCTACACGCTACACGCTACACTCTACACTCTACACGCTACACGCTACACTCTACACCCTACACGCAACACGCTACACTCTATACCCTACACGCTACACTCTGCACGCTACACGCTACACCGTACACGCTATACTCTGCACGCTACACGCTACACTCTACACCATACACGCTACACCCTACACTCTACACCCTACACCCTACACGCTATACCCGACACCCTACACCCTACATGCTTCACCCTAAACGCTACACTCTACACTCTACACCCTACACCCTACACGCTACATGCTACACCCTACACGCTACACTCTACACCCTACACTCTACACGCTACACACTACACGCTACACGCTACACCCTACACGCTACACGCTACACCCTACACGCTACACGTTACACTCTACACCCTACACCCTACACGCTACACGCTACACCCTACACGCTACACGTTACACTCTACACCCTACACGCTACACTCTACACCCTGCACCCTACACGCTACAATCTACACCCTACACCCTACACGCTACACGCTACACGCTACACTCTACACCCTACACGCTACACCCTACACTCTACACCGTACACTACACGCTACACGCTACACTCTACACCCTACACCCTACACGCTATGCGCTACACTCTACACCCTACACGCTACACTCTAAACTCTACATGCTACACGCTACACTCTACACTCTACACGCTACACGCTACACCCTACACCCTACACGCTACACGCTACACCCTACACGCTACACTCTACACCCTACACGCTACACCCTACACTCTACACCCTACACGCTACACGCTACACTCTACACCCTACACGCTACACCCTACACTCCACACCCTACACCCTACATGCTACACGCTACACCCTACACGCTACAAATTACACTCTAAACCCTACACTCTACATCCTACACCCTACACTCTACACCCTACACGCTACACTCTACACTCTACACCCTACACCCTACATGCTACACGCTACACGCTACACTCTACACCCTACACGCTACACGCTACACCCTACAAGCTAAACGCTACAAACTACACGCTACATATTACACTCTACACCCTAGCGTGTAGCGTGTAGGGTGTAGAGTGTAGCGTGTAGCGTGTAGCGTGTAGGGTGTATGGTGTAGAGTGTAGCATGTAGCGTGTAGGGTGTAGAGTGTAGCGTGTAGGGTGTAGAGTGTAGCATGTAGCGTGTAGGGTGTAGGGTGTAGAGTGTAGAGTGTAGCATGTAGCATGTAGATTGTAGGGTGTACCGTGTAGGGTGTAGAGTGTATCATGTAGGGTGTAGGGTGTAGAGTGAAGGGTGTAGCGTGTAGAGTGTAGCGTGTAGCGTGTACGGTGTAGGGTGTAGAGTGTAGGGTGTAGCGTGTAGCTTGTAGGGTGTAGAGTGTAGCGTGTAGCGTGTAGGCTGTAGCGTGTAGGGTGTAGCATGTATCGTGTAGGGTGTAGAGTGTAGCATGTAGCGTGTAGAGTGTAGGGTGTAGCGTGTAGCGTGTGTAGGGTGTAGGGTGTAGAGTGTAGCGTGTAGCGTGTAGGGTGTAGAGTGTAGGGTGTAGGGTGTAGAGTGTAGCGTATAGCGTGTAGGGTGTAGGATGTAGAGTGTAGCGTGTAGGGTGTAGAGTGTAGCGTGTAGAGTGTAGCATGTAGCGTGTAGGGTGTAGAGTGTAGAGTGTAGCGTGTAGGGTGAAGCATGTAGGGTGTAGGGTGTCGGGTATAGCGTGTAGGGTGTAGGGTGTAGAGTGTAGGGTGTAGCGTGTATGGTGTAGAGTGTAGCGTGTAGCGTGTAGAGTGTAGCGTGTAGGGTGTAGGGTGTAGCGTGTAGCATGCAGAGTGTAGCGTGTAGGGTGTAGAGTGTAGCGTGTTGCGTGTAGGGTGTAGAGTGTAGCGTGTAGCGTGTAGAGTGTAGAGTGTAGCGTGTAGCGTGTAGAGTGTAGCGGGTAGGGTGTAGAGTGTAGCGAGTAGCGTGTAGGGTGTAGGGTGTAGAGTGTAGGGTGTAGCGTGTAGGGTGAAGAATGTAGCGTGTAGGGGGTAGGGTGTAGGGTGTAGAGTGTAGCGTGTAGGGTGTAGCGTGTAGCATGTAGCGTGTAGCGTGTAGCATGTAGAGTGTAGCGTGTAGGGTGTAGAGTGTAGCGTGTAGGGTGTAGCGTGTAGCGTGTAGCGTGCAGTGTGTAGAGTGTAGCGTATAGCGTGTAGGGTGTAGAGTGTAGGGTGTAGCATGTAGCGTGTAGAGTGTAGCGTGTAGGGTGTAGGGTGTACAGTGTAGCGTGTAGCATGTAGGGTGTAGGGTGTAGCGTGTAGCGTGTACCGTGTAGCGTATAGAGTGCAGCGTGTAGGGTGTAGAGTGTAGCGTGTAGTGTGTAGCGTGTAGGGTGTAGGGTGTAGCGTGTAGGGTGTAGAGTGTAGCGTGTATGGTGTAGAGTGTAACATGTAGCGTGTAGGGTGTAGGGCGTAGCGTGTAGCGTGTACCGTGTAGCGTATAGAGTGTAGTGTGTAGGGTGTAGAGTGTAGCGTGTAGGGTGTAGAGTGTAGCGTGTAGCGTGTAGCGTGTAGCGTGTAGAGTGTAGTGTGTAGGGTGTAGCGTGTAGAGTGTAGTGTGTGGCGTGCAGGGCGTAGGGTGTAGCGTGTAGGGTGTAGGGTGTAGAGTGTAGGGTGTAGCATGTAGGGTGTAGGGTGTAGGGTGTAGCGTGTAGGGTGTAGAGTGTAGCGTGTAGGGTGTACGGTGTAGAGTGTAGGGTATAAGCTGTAGCGTTTAGCGTGTAGAGTGTAGCGTGTAGCGTGTAGCGTGTAGGGTGTAGAGTGTAGGGTGTAGAGTGTAGCGTGTAGCGTGTAGCGTGTAGGGTGTAGGGTGTAGCGTGTAGGGTGTAGCATGTAGCGTGTAGCGTGTAGCATGTAGAGTAGGGTGTAGGGTGTAGGGTGTAGAGTGTAGAGTGTAGAGTGTAGCGTGTAGAGTGTAAAGTGTAGCGTGTAGGGTGTAGCGTGTAGTGTGTAGCGTGTAGCGCGTAGCGTGTAGAGTGTAGGGTATAGAGTGTAGCGTGTAGAGAGTAGGGAGCAGAGTGTAGAGTGTAGCGTGCAGGGTGTAGGGTGTACAGTGTAGGGTGTAGGGTGTAGCGTGTAGCGTGTAGAGTGTAGGGAGTAGGGTGTAGGGTGTAGCGTGTAGGGTGTAGATTGTAGCGTGTAGCGTGTAGCGTGTAGGGTGTAGCGTGTAGGGTGTAGCGTGTATCATGTACCGTGTAGCGTGTAGCATGTAGAGTAGGGTGTAGGGTGTAGAGTGTAGCATGTAGGGTGTAGGGTGTAGAGTGTAGGGTGTAGCATGTAGGGTGTAGGGTGTAGGGTGTAGCGTGCAGGGTGTAGAGTGTAGCATGTAGGGTGTACGGTGTAGAGTGTAGGGTATAAGCTGTAGCGTTTAGCGTGTAGAGTGTAGCGTGTAGCGTGTAGCGTGTAGGGTGTAGAGTGTAGGGTGTAGAGTGTAGTGTGTAGCGTGTAGCGTGTAGGGTGTAGGGTGAAGCGTGTAGGGTGTAGCATGTAGCGTGTAGCGTGTAGCATGTAGAGTAGGGTGTAGGGTGTAGGGTGTAGAGTGTAGTGTGTAGAGTGTGGAGTGTAGCGTGTAGAGTGTAAAGTGTAGCGTGTAGGGTGTAGCGTGTAGTGTGTAGCGTGTAGCGCGTAGCGTGTAGAGTGTAGGGTATAGAGTGTAGCGTGTAGAGAGTAGGGAGCAGAGTGTAGAGTGTAGCATGTAGGGTGTAGGGTGTACAGTGTAGGGTGTAGGGTGTAGCGTGTAGCGTGTAGAGTGTAGGGAGTAGGGTGTAGGGTGTAGCGTGTAGGGTGTGGAGTGTAGCGTGTAGCGTGTAGGGTGTAGCGTGTAGCGTGTAGGGTGTAGAGTGTAGCGTCTAGCGTGTAGCGTATAGTGTGTAGCGTGTAGCGTGTAGATTGTAGCGTGTAGGGTGTAGGGTGTAGCGTGTAGCGTGTAGGGTGTAGGGTGTAGGGTGTAGCGTGTAGCGTGTAGCGTGTAGAGTGTAGCATGTAGGGTGTAGCAAGTAGCGTGTACCGTGTAGGGTGTAGGGTGTAGCGTGTAGCGTGTAGAGTGTAGCATGTAGGGTGTAGCAAGTAGCGTGTATTGTGTAGGGTGTAGAGTGTAGCGTGTAGCGTGTAGGGTGTCAATTTTTCCTCTGATGAAGACGCTTGAGTAGCGTCGATACGCGTGGGGTTCAGGGCTTCCTTTGTTTTTTTCCCGAGGGACAGGACTTGGGTAACTTATCTTTACAACTGCTATGGAATTACACCTATTTACTTCATGCATGGCCTGGCATTTTTCCAAGCCTTAGGACAATGGATCCTGATTCTTTGTATTTCCACAAGGCGTCTGTATGCATACATTTATCCAAATAACTAGGATTTTGTAGTACTGCAGCATACCTATTTCCCTGATTACCTTTCTATAGGGGTCTGCTTTCATTTGCTTACCAACTGTGCGCACGCATGCTGTGTTGAACAAAATAGGATCCATGATGTATTTCTTCCAGATACTAGGCTGGAGTATATGTTTCCTGTCATAGTACTCAGGGGGTCACAGTTGGCAGTAAACAATAGGCTTCTTATATGTAGATTTGACTAAGATTGGTGTACCCGCATACCTAGCAATTTTTTCTCTCTGGTTATTTCTCCTGTCTCACATATGCTGTAAAGTATTAGCTTCCTTCATTCCCTCGGGTAAAATTACTTATGGCCTATTCAGCCATACTAGTGTTTTAAATGTTTTTAAATGTATGTTTTGCCTGGTTCTGTTTGTGGATTACTATTTTTGTACAATAAAATTGACTATTTAACGTGGATCCCATTGGTTTGCATATCCTTTTCTTTTTGTGTTTAGTGTGTAGTGTGTAGCTTAACCCTACACGCTACACGCTACACGCTACACTCTACACCCTACACGCTACACCCTACACTCTACACCGTACACTCTACACGCTACACGCTACACTCTACACCCTACACCCTAAACGCTACACGCTACACTCTACACCCTACACGCTACACTCTACACTCTACACACTACACGCTACACTCTACACCCTACACTCTACACGCTACACGCTACACGCTACACCCTACACTCTACACGCTACACGCTACACTCTACACGCTACACGCTACATGCTACACTCTACACTCTACACCCTACACCCTACACGCTACACGCTATACTCTACACCCTACACTCTACACGCTACACGCTACACTCTACACTCTACACGCTACACGCTACACTCTACACCCTACACGCAACACGCTACACTCTATACCCTACACGCTACACTCTGCACGCTACACGCTACACCCTACACGCTATACTCTGCACGCTACACGCTACACTCTACACCATACACGCTACACCCTACACGCTATACCCGACACCCTACACCCTACATGCTTCACCCTAAACGCTACACTCTACACTCTACACCCTACACCCTACACGCTACATGCTACACCCTACACGCTACACTCTACACCCTACACTCTACACGCTACACGCTACACTCTACACTCTACACGCTACACGCTACACTCTACACCCTACACGCAACACGCTACACTCTATACCCTACACGCTACACTCTGCACGCTACACGCTACACCGTACACGCTATACTCTGCACGCTACACGCTACACTCTACACCATACACGCTACACCCTACACTCTACACCCTACACCCTACACGCTATACCCGACACCCTACACCCTACATGCTTCACCCTAAACGCTACACTCTACACTCTACACCCTACACCCTACACGCTACATGCTACACCCTACACGCTACACTCTACACCCTACAATCTACACGCTACACACTACACGCTACGCGCTACACCCTACACGCTACACGCTACACCCTACACGCTACACGTTACACTCTACACCCTACACCCTACACGCTACACGCTACACCCTACACGCTACACGTTACACTCTACACCCTACACGCTACACTCTACACCCTGCACCCTACACGCTACAATCTACACCCTACACCCTACACGCTACACTCTACACCCTACACGCTACACCCTACACTCTACACCGTACACTACACGCTACACGCTACACTCTACACCCTACACCCTACACGCTATGCGCTACACTCTACACCCTACACGCTACACTCTAAACTCTACATGCTACACGCTACACTCTACACTCTACACGCTACACGCTACACCCTACACCCTACACGCTACAAGCTACACTCTACAACCTACACGCTACACGCTACACTCCACACGCAACACGCTACACTCTACACCCTACACTCTACACGCTACACGCTACACTCTACACCCTACACTCTACACGCTACACGCTACACTGTACACCCTACATGCAACACGCTACACTCTACACCCTACACGCTACACTCTACACGCTACACGCTACATGCTACACTCTACACTCTACACCATACACCCTACACGCTACACTCTACACTCTACACGCTACACGCTACACCCTACACCCTACACGCTACACGCTACACTCTACAACCTACACGCTACACGCTACACTCCACACGCAACACGCTACACTCTACACCCTACACTCTACACGCTACACGCTACACTCTACACCCTACACTCTACACGCTACACGCTACACTGTACACCCTACATGCAACACGCTACACTCTACACCCTACACGCTACACTCTACACGCTACACGCTACATGCTACACTCTACACTCTACACCATACACCCTACACGCTACACACTATACTCTACACCCTACACGCTACACTCTACACGCTACACGCTACACGCTACACGCTACACTCTACACGCTACACTCTACACGCTACACGCTACATGCTACACTCTACACTCTACACCATACACCCTACACGCTACACACTATACTCTACACCCTACACGCTACACCCTACACACTACACCCTACACGCTACACGTTACACTCTACACCCTACACGCTACACTCTACACCCTGCTCCCTACACGCTACACGCTACACCCTACACGCTACACGCTACACCCTACACACTACACGTTACACTCTACACCCTACACTCTACACCCTACACTCTACACGCTACACTCTACACCCTACACTCTGCACTCTACACCCTACACCCTACACGCTACACTCTACACCCTACACCCTACACGCTACACACTAAACGCTACACGCTACACCATACACGCTACACGCTACACCCTACACGCTACATGTTACACTCTACACCCTGCACCCTACACGCTACACGCTACACCCTACACGCTACACGCTACACCCTACACACTACACGTTACACTCTACACCCTACACTCTACACCCTACACTCTACACGCTACACTCTACACCCTACACTCTGCACTCTACACCCTACACCCTACACACTACACGCTACACTCTACACCCTACACGCTACACGCTACACCCTACACCCTACACCCTACACGCTACAATCTACACGCTACACGCTACACCCTATACGCTAGACGCTACACTCTACACGCTACACGATACACGCTACACCCTACACGCTACACCCTACACTCTACACCCTACACCCTACACGCTACACGCTACACCCTACACGCTACACCCTACACTCTACACCCTACACCCTACACGCTACATGCTACACCCTACTCTCTACACGCTATATTCTACACCCTACACGCTACACTCTACACCCTACACGCTACACGCTACACTCTACACCCTAGACGCTACACTCTATACCCTACACTCTACACGCTACACCCTACACCCTACACTCTACATGCTACACCCTACACCCTACACTCTACATGCTACACGCTACACGCTACATGCTACACGCTACACCCTACACGCTACACGCTACACACTACATGCTACACCCTACACCCTACACCCTACACGCTACACGCTACACTCTACACCCTACACGCTACACCCTACACCCTACACCCTACACGCTACACGCTACACTCTACACCCTACACGCTACACCCTACACTCTACACCCTACACGCTACACCCTACACTCTACACCCTACACGCTATACGCTACACTCTACACCCTGCACGCTACACGCTACACCCTACACGCTACACTCTACACCCTACACGCTACACCCTACACTCTACACCCTACACGCTACACGCTACACTCTACACCCTACACGCTACACCCTACACTCCACACCCTACACCCTACATGCTACACGCTACACCCTACACGCTACAAATTACACTCTAAACCCTACACTCTACATCCTACACCCTACACTCTACACCCTACACGCTACACTCTACACTCTACACCCTACACCCTACATGCTACACGCTACACGCTACACTCTACACCCTACACGCTACACGCTACACCCTACAAGCTAAACGCTACAAACTACACGCTACATATTACACTCTACACCCTAGCGTGTAGCGTGTAGGGTGTAGAGTGTAGCGTGTAGCATGTAGCGTGTAGGGTGTATGGTGTAGAGTGTAGCATGTAGCGTGTAGGGTGTAGAGTGTAGCGTGTAGGGTGTAGAGTGTAGCATGTAGCGTGTAGGGTGTAGGGTGTAGAGTGTAGAGTGTAGCATGTAGCATGTAGATTGTAGGGTGTACCGTGTAGGGTGTAGAGTGTATCATGTAGGGTGTAGGGTGTAGAGTGAAGGGTGTAGCGTGTAGAGTGTAGCGTGTAGCGTGTACGGTGTAGGGTGTAGAGTGTAGGGTGTAGCGTGTAGCTTGTAGGGTGTAGAGTGTAGCGTGTAGCGTGTAGGCTGTAGCGTGTAGGGTGTAGCATGTATCGTGTAGGGTGTAGAGTGTAGCGTGTAGGGTGTAGCGTGTAGCGTGTGTAGGGTGTAGGGTGTAGAGTGTAGTGTGTAGCGTGTAGGGTGTAGAGTGTAGGGTGTAGGGTGTAGAGTGTAGCGTATAGCGTGTAGGGTGTAGGATGTAGAGTGTAGCGTGTAGGGTGTAGAGTGTAGCGTGTAGAGTGTAGCATGTAGCGTGTAGGGTGTAGAGTGTAGAGTGTAGCGTGTAGGGTGAAGCATGTAGGGTGTAGGGTGTCGGGTATAGCGTGTAGGGTGTAGGGTGTAGAGTGTAGGGTGTAGCGTGTATGGTGTAGAGTGTAGCGTGTAGCGTGTAGAGTGTAGCGTGTAGGGTGTAGGGTGTAGCGTGTAGCATGCAGAGTGTAGCGTGTAGGGTGTAGAGTGTAGCGTGTTGCGTGTAGGGTGTAGAGTGTAGCGTGTAGCATGTAGAGTGTAGAGTGTAGCGTGTAGCGTGTAGAGTGTAGCGGGTAGGGTGTAGAGTGTAGCGAGTAGCGTGTAGGGTGTAGGGTGTAGAGTGTAGGGTGTAGCGTGTAGGGTGAAGAATGTAGCGTGTAGGGGGTAGGGTGTAGGGTGTAGAGTGTAGCGTGTAGGGTGTAGCGTGTAGCATGTAGCGTGTAGCGTGTAGCATGTAGAGTGTAGCTTGTAGGGTGTAGAGTGTAGCGTGTAGGGTGTAGCGTGTAGCGTGTAGCGTGCAGTGTGTAGAGTGTAGCGTATAGCGTGTAGGGTGTAGAGTGTAGGGTGTAGCATGTAGCGTGTAGAGTGTAGCGTGTAGGGTGTAGGGTGTACAGTGTAGGGTGTAGCGTGTAGCATGTAGGGTGTAGGGTGTAGCGTGTAGCGTGTACCGTGTAGCGTATAGAGTGCAGCGTGTAGGGTGTAGAGTGTAGCGTGTAGTGTGTAGCGTGTAGGGTGTAGGGTGTAGCGTGTAGGGTGTATGGTGTAGAGTGTAGCATGTAGCGTGTAGGGTGTAGAGTGTAGCGTGTAGGGTGTAGAGTGTAGCATGTAGCGTGTAGGGTGTAGGGTGTAGAGTGTAGAGTGTAGCATGTAGCATGTAGATTGTAGGGTGTACCGTGTAGGGTGTAGAGTGTATCATGTAGGGTGTAGAGTGAAGGGTGTAGCGTGTAGAGTGTAGCGTGTAGCGTGTACGGTGTAGGGTGTAGAGTGTAGGGTGTAGCGTGTAGCTTGTAGGGTGTAGAGTGTAGCGTGTAGCGTGTAGGCTGTAGCGTGTAGGGTGTAGCATGTATCGTGTAGGGTGTAGAGTGTAGCGTGTAGGGTGTAGCATGTAGCGTGTGTAGGGTGTAGAGTGTAGCGTGTAGCGTGTAGGGTGTAGAGTGTAGGGTGTAGGGTGTAGAGTGTAGCGTATAGCGTGTAGGGTGTAGGATGTAGAGTGTAGCGTGTAGGGTGTAGAGTGTAGCGTGTAGAGTGTAGCATGTAGCGTGTAGGGTGTAGAGTGTAGAGTGTAGCGTGTAGGGTGAAGCATGTAGGGTGTAGGGTGTCGGGTATAGCGTGTAGGGTGTAGGGTGTAGAGTGTAGGGTGTAGCGTGTATGGTGTAGAGTGTAGCGTGTAGCGTGTAGAGTGTAGCGTGTAGGGTGTAGGGTGTAGCGTGTAGCATGCAGAGTGTAGCGTGTAGGGTGTAGAGTGTAGCGTGTTGCGTGTAGGGTGTAGAGTGTAGCGTGTAGCGTGTAGAGTGTAGAGTGTAGCGTGTAGCGTGTAGAGTGTAGCGGGTAGGGTGTAGAGTGTAGCGAGTAGCGTGTAGGGTGTAGGGTGTAGAGTGTAGGGTGTAGCGTGTAGGGTGAAGAATGTAGCGTGTAGGGGGTAGGGTGTAGGGTGTAGAGTGTAGCGTGTAGGGTGTAGCGTGTAGCATGTAGCGTGTAGCGTGTAGCATGTAGAGTGTAGCGTGTAGGGTGTAGAGTGTAGCGTGTAGGGTGTAGCGTGTAGCGTGTAGCGTGCAGTGTGTAGAGTGTAGCGTATAGCGTGTAGGGTGTAGAGTGTAGGGTGTAGCATGTAGCGTGTAGAGTGTAGCGTGTAGGGTGTACAGTGTAGGGTGTAGCGTGTAGCATGTAGGGTGTAGGGTGTAGCGTGTAGCGTGTACCGTGTAGCGTATAGAGTGCAGCGTGTAGGGTGTAGAGTGTAGCGTGTAGTGTGTAGCGTGTAGGGTGTAGGGTGTAGCGTGTAGGGTGTAGCGTGTAGGGTGTAGAGTGTAGCGTGTAAGGTGGAGAGTGTAACATGTAGCGTGTAGGGTGTAGGGCGTAGCGTGTAGCGTGTACCGTGTAGCGTATAGAGTGTAGTGTGTAGGGTGTAGAGTGTAGCGTGTAGGGTGTAGAGTGTAGCGTGTAGCGTGTAGCGTGTAGCGTGTAGAGTGTAGTGTGTAGGGTGTAGCGTGTAGAGTGTAGTGTGTGGCGTGCAGGGCGTAGGGTGTAGCGTGTAGGGTGTAGGGTGTAGAGTGTAGGGTGTAGCATGTAGGGTGTAGGGTGTAGCGTGTAGGGTGTAGAGTGTAGCGTGTAGGGTGTACGGTGTAGAGTGTAGGGTATAAGCTGTAGCGTTTAGCGTGTAGAGTGTAGCGTGTAGCGTGTAGCGTGTAGCGTGTAGGGTGTAGAGTGTAGGGTGTAGAGTGTAGCGTGTAGCGTGTAGCGTGTAGCGTGTAGGGTGTAGGGTGTAGCGTGTAGGGTGTAGCATGTAGCGTGTAGCGTGTAGCATGTAGAGTAGGGTGTAGGGTGTAGGGTGTAGAGTGTAGTGTGTAGAGTGTAGAGTGTAGCGTGTAGAGTGTAAAGTGTAGCGTGTAGGGTGTAGCGTGTAGTGTGTAGCGTGTAGCGCGTAGCGTGTAGAGTGTAGGGTATAGAGTGTAGCGTGTAGAGAGTAGGGAGCAGAGTGTAGAGTGTAGCGTGCAGGGTGTAGGGTGTACAGTGTAGGGTGTAGGGTGTAGCGTGTAGCGTGTAGAGTGTAGGGAGTAGGGTGTAGGGTGTAGCGTGTAGGGTGTAGATTGTAGCGTGTAGCGTGTAGCGTGTAGGGTGTAGCGTGTAGCGTGTAGGGTGTAGCGTGTATCATGTACCGTGTAGCGTGTAGCATGTAGAGTAGGGTGTAGGGTGTAGAGTGTAGCATGTAGGGTGTAGGGTGTAGAGTGTAGGGTGTAGCATGTAGGGTGTAGGGTGTAGGGTGTAGCGTGCAGGGTGTAGAGTGTAGCGTGTAGGGTGTACGGTGTAGAGTGTAGGGTATAAGCTGTAGCGTTTAGCGTGTAGAGTGTAGCGTGTAGCGTGTAGCGTGTAGGGTGTAGAGTGTAGGGTGTAGAGTGTAGCGTGTAGCGTGTAGCGTGTAGGGTGTAGGGTGAAGCGTGTAGGGTGTAGCATGTAGCGTGTAGCGTGTAGCATGTAGAGTAGGGTGTAGGGTGTAGGGTGTAGAGTGTAGTGTGTAGAGTGTGGAGTGTAGCGTGTAGAGTGTAAAGTGTAGCGTGTAGGGTGTAGCGTGTAGTGTGTAGCGTGTAGCGCGTAGCGTATAGAGTGTAGGGTATAGAGTGTAGCGTGTAGAGAGTAGGGAGCAGAGTGTAGAGTGTAGCGTGCAGAGTGTAGGGTGTACAGTGTAGGGTGTAGGGTGTAGCGTGTAGCATGTAGAGTGTAGGGAGTAGGGTGTAGGGTGTAGCGTGTAGGGTGTAGAGTGTAGCGTGTAGCGTGTAGCGTGTAGGGTGTAGCGTGTAGGGTGTAGCGTGTATCATGTACTGTGTAGCGTGTAGCATGTAGAGTAGGGTGTAGGGTGTAGAGTGTAGCGTGTAGGGTGTAGGGTGTAGAGTGTAGGGTGTAGCATGTAGGGTGTAGGGTGTAGGGTGTAGCGTGTAGGGTGTAGAGTGTAGCGTGTACGGTGTAGAGTGTAGGGTATAAGCTGTAGCGTTTAGCGTGTAGAGTGTAGCGTGTAGCGTGTAGCGTGTAGGGTGTAGAGTGTAGGGTGTAGAGTGTAGCGTGTAGGGTGTAGGGTGAAGCGTGTAGGGTGTAGCATGTAGCGTGTAGCGTGTAGCATGTAGAGTAGGGTGTAGGGTGTAGGGTGTGGAGTGTAGCGTGTAGAGTGTAAAGTGTAGCGTGTAGGGTGTAGCGTGTAGTGTGTAGCGTGTAGCGCGTAGCGTGTAGAGTGTAGGGTATAGAGTGTAGCGTGTAGAGGGTAGGGAGCAGAGTGTAGAGTGTAGCGTGTAGGGTGTAGGGTGTACAGTGTAGGGTGTAGGGTGTAGCGTGTAGCGTGTAGAGTGTAGGGAGAAGGGTGTAGGGTGTAGCGTGTAGGGTGTGGAGTGTAGCGTGTAGCGTGTAGGGTGTAGCGTGTAGCGAGTAGGGTGTAGCGTGTATCATGTACCGTGTAGCGTGTAGCATGTAGAGTAGGGTGTAGGGTGTAGAGTGTAGCGTGTAGCGTGTAGTGTGTAGCGTGTAGAGTGTAAAGTGTAGCGTGTAGTGTGTAGTGTGTAGCGTGTAGCGCGTAGCGTGTAGAGTGTAGGGTATAGAGTGTAGCGTGTAGAGAGTAGGGAGTAGAGTGTAGAGTGTAGCGTGCAGAGTGTAGGGTGTACAGTGTAGGGTGTAGGGTGTAGCGTGTAGCATGTAGAGTGTAGGGAGTAGGGTGTAGGGTGTAGCGTGTAGGGTGTAGAGTGTAGCGTGTAGCGTGTAGCGTGTAGGGTGTAGCGTGTAGGGTGTAGCGTGTATCATGTACTGTGTAGCGTGTAGCATGTAGAGTAGGGTGTAGGGTGTAGAGTGTAGCGTGTAGGGTGTAGAGTGTAGAGTGTAGGGTGTAGCATGTAGGGTGTAGGGTGTAGGGTGTAGCGTGTAGGGTGTAGAGTGTAGCGTGTAGGGTGTACGGTGTAGAGTGTAGGGTATAAGCTGTAGCGTTTAGCGTGTAGAGTGTAGCGTGTAGCGTGTAGCGTGTAGGGTGTAGAGTGTAGGGTGTAGAGTGTAGCGTGTAGGGTGTAGGGTGAAGCGTGTAGGGTGTAGCATGTAGCGTGTAGCGTGTAGCATGTAGAGTAGGGTGTAGGGTGTAGGGTGTGGAGTGTAGCGTGTAGAGTGTAAAGTGTAGCGTGTAGGGTGTAGCGTGTAGTGTGTAGCGTGTAGCGCGTAGCGTGTAGAGTGTAGGGTATAGAGTGTAGCGTGTAGAGGGTAGGGAGCAGAGTGTAGAGTGTAGCGTGTAGGGTGTAGGGTGTACAGTGTAGGGTGTAGGGTGTAGCGTGTAGCGTGTAGAGTGTAGGGAGAAGGGTGTAGGGTGTAGCGTGTAGGGTGTGGAGTGTAGCGTGTAGCGTGTAGGGTGTAGCGTGTAGCGAGTAGGGTGTAGCGTGTATCATGTACCGTGTAGCGTGTAGCATGTAGAGTAGGGTGTAGGGTGTAGAGTGTAGCGTGTAGCGTGTAGTGTGTAGCGTGTAGAGTGTAAAGTGTAGCGTGTAGTGTGTAGTGTGTAGCGTGTAGCGCGTAGCGTGTAGAGTGTAGGGTATAGAGTGTAGCGTGTAGAGAGTAGGGAGTAGAGTGTAGAGTGTAGCGTGTAGGGTGTAGAGTGTAGCGAGTAGCGTGTAGTGTGTAGGGTGTAGGGTGTAGAGTGTAGGGTGTAGCGTGTACGGTGTAGAGTGTAGCGTGTAGGGTGTAGCGTGTAGCGTGCAGGTGTAGAGTGTAGCGTATAGCGTGTAGGGTGTAGGGTGTAGAGTGTAGCGTGTAGCGTGTAGGGTGTAGGGTGTACAGTGTAGGGTGTAGGGTGTAGCGTGTAGAGTGTAGTGTGTGGCGTGCAGGGCGTAGGGTGTAGCGTGTAGGGTGTAGGGTGTAGAGTGTAGGGTGTAGCATGTAGGGTGTAGGGTGTAGGGTGTAGCGTGTAGGGTGTAGAGTGTAGCATGTAGGGTGTACGGTGTAGAGTGTAGGGTATAAGCTGTAGCGTTTAGCGTGTAGAGTGTAGCGTGTAGCGTGTAGGGTGTAGGGTGTAGAGTGTAGCGTGTAGGGTGTAGCGTGTAGGGTGTAGCGTGTAGCGTGTAGCGTGTAGGGTGTAGGGTGTAGAGTGTAGGGTGTAGCGTGTAGGGTGTAGCGTGTAGCGTGTAGCGTGTTGGTTGTAGGGTGTAGAGTGTAGGGTGTAGCGTGTAGGGTGTAGCGTGTAGCGTGTAGCGTGTAGAGTGTAGGGTGTAGCGTGTAGCGTGTAGCGTGTAGAGTGTAGGGTGTAGAGTGTAGCGTGTAGCGTGTAGAGTGTAGAGTGTAGCGTGTAGGGTGTAGAGTGTAGCGTGTAGCGTTTAGGGTGTAGGGTGTAGAGTGTAGCGTGTAGCGTGTAGGGTGTAGCGTGTAGGGTGTAGAGTGTAGGGTGTAGCGTGTAGGGTGTAGCGTGTAGGGTGTAGCGTGTAGCGTGTAGCGTGTTGGTTGTAGGGTGTAGAGTGTAGGGTGTAGCGTGTAGGGTGTAGCGTGTAGCGTGTAGCGTGTAGAGTGTAGCGTCTAGCGTGTAGCGTATAGTGTGTAGCGTGTAGATTGTAGCGTGTAGGGTGTAGGGTGTAGGGTGTACCGTGTAGGGTGTAGCGTGTAGCGTGTAGAGTGTAGCATGTAGGGTGTAGCAAGTAGCGTGTATTGTGTAGGGTGTAGAGTGTAGCATGTAGCGTGTAGAGTGTAGGGTGTAGCGTGTAGGGTGTAGAGTGTAGCGTGTAGAGTGTAGAGTGTAGCGTGTAGCGTGTAGGGTGTCACTTTTTCCTCTGATGAAGACGCTTGAGTAGCGTCGATACGCGTGGGGTAAAGGGCTTCCTTTGTTTTTTTCCCGAGGGACAGGACTTGGGTAACTTATCTTTACAACTGCTATGGAATTACACCTATTTACTTCATGCATGGCCTGGCATTTTTCCAAGCCTTAGGACAATGGATCCTGATTCTTTGTATTTCCACAAGGCGTCTGTATGCATACATTTATCCAAATAACTAGGATTTTGTAGTACTGCAGCATACCTATTTCCCTGATTACCTTTCTATAGGGGTCTGCTTTCATTTGCTTACCAACTGTGCGCACGCATGCTGTGTTGAACAAAATAGGATCCATGATGTATTTCTTCCAGATACTAGGCTGGAGTATATGTTTCCTGTCATAGTACTCAGGGGGTCACAGTTGGCAGTAAACAATAGGCTTCTTATATGTAGATTTGACTAAGATTGGTGTACCCGCATACCTAGCAATTTTTTCTCTCTGGTTATTTCTCCTGTCTCACATATGCTGTAAAGTATTAGCTTCCTTCATTCCCTTGGGTAAAATTACTTATGGCCTATTCAGCCATACTAGTGTTTTAAATGTTTTTAAATGTATGTTTTGCCTGGTTCTGTTTGTGGATTACTATTTTTGTACAATAAAATTGACTATTTAACGTGGATCCCATTGGTTTGCATATCCTTTTCTTTTTGTGTTTAGTGTGTAGTGTGTAGCTTAACCCTACATGCTACACGCTACACGCTACACTCTACACCCTACACGCTACACCCTACACTCTACACCGTACACTCTACACGCTACACGCTACACTCTACACCCTACACCCTAAACGCTACACGCTACACTCTACACCCTACACGCTACACTCTACACTCTACACGCTACACGCTACACTCTACACCCTACACTCTACACGCTACACGCTACACGCTACACCCTACACTCTACACGCTACACGCTACACTCTACACGCTACACGCTACATGCTACACTACACTCTACACCCTACACCCTACACGCTACACGCTATACTCTACACCCTACACTCTACACGCTACACGCTACACTCTACACTCTACACGCTACACGCTACACTCTACACCCTACACGCAACACGCTACACTCTATACCCTACACGCTACACTCTGCACGCTACACGCTACACCGTACACGCTATACTCTGCACGCTACACGCTACACTCTACACCATACACGCTACACCCTACACTCTACACCCTACACCCTACACGCTATACCCGACACCCTACACCCTACATGCTTCACCCTAAACGCTACACTCTACACCCTACACCCTACACGCTACATGCTACACCCTACACGCTACACTCTACACCCTACACTCTACACGCTACACACTACACGCTACACGCTACACCCTACACGCTACACGCTACACCCTACACGCTACACGTTACACTCTACACCCTACACCCTACACGCTACACGCTACACCCTACACGCTACACGTTACACTCTACACCCTACACGCTACACTCTACACCCTGCACCCTACACGCTACAATCTACACCCTACACCCTACACGCTACACGCTACACGCTACACTCTACACCCTACACGCTACACCCTACACTCTACACCGTACACTACACGCTACACGCTACACTCTACACCCTACACCCTACACGCTATGCGCTACACTCTACACCCTACACGCTACACTCTAAACTCTACATGCTACACGCTACACTCTACACTCTACACGCTACACGCTACACCCTACACCCTACACGCTACACGCTACACCCTACACGCTACACTCTACACCCTACACGCTACACCCTACACTCTACACCCTACACGCTACACGCTACACTCTACACCCTACACGCTACACCCTACACTCCACACCCTACACCCTACATGCTACACGCTACACCCTACACGCTACAAATTACACTCTAAACCCTACACTCTACATCCTACACCCTACACTCTACACCCTACACGCTACACTCTACACTCTACACCCTACACCCTACATGCTACACGCTACACGCTACACTCTACACCCTACACGCTACACGCTACACCCTACAAGCTAAACGCTACAAACTACACGCTACATATTACACTCTACACCCTAGCGTGTAGCGTGTAGGGTGTAGAGTGTAGCGTGTAGCATGTAGCGTGTAGGGTGTATGGTGTAGAGTGTAGCATGTAGCGTGTAGGGTGTAGAGTGTAGCGTGTAGGGTGTAGAGTGTAGCATGTAGCGTGTAGGGTGTAGGGTGTAGAGTGTAGAGTGTAGCATGTAGCATGTAGATTGTAGGGTGTACCGTGTAGGGTGTAGAGTGTATCATGTAGGGTGTAGGGTGTAGAGTGAAGGGTGTAGCGTGTAGAGTGTAGCGTGTAGCGTGTACGGTGTAGGGTGTAGAGTGTAGGGTGTAGCGTGTAGCTTGTAGGGTGTAGAGTGTAGCGTGTAGCGTGTAGGCTGTAGCGTGTAGGGTGTAGCATGTATCGTGTAGGGTGTAGAGTGTAGCATGTAGCGTGTAGAGTGTAGGGTGTAGCGTGTAGCGTGTGTAGGGTGTAGGGTGTAGAGTGTAGCGTGTAGCGTGTAGGGTGTAGAGTGTAGGGTGTAGGGTGTAGAGTGTAGCGTATAGCGTGTAGGGTGTAGGATGTAGAGTGTAGCGTGTAGGGTGTAGAGTGTAGCGTGTAGAGTGTAGCATGTAGCGTGTAGGGTGTAGAGTGTAGAGTGTAGCGTGTAGGGTGAAGCATGTAGGGTGTAGGGTGTCGGGTATAGCGTGTAGGGTGTAGGGTGTAGAGTGTAGGGTGTAGCGTGTATGGTGTAGAGTGTAGCGTGTAGCGTGTAGAGTGTAGCGTGTAGGGTGTAGGGTGTAGCGTGTAGCATGCAGAGTGTAGCGTGTAGGGTGTAGAGTGTAGCGTGTTGCGTGTAGGGTGTAGAGTGTAGCGTGTAGCGTGTAGAGTGTAGAGTGTAGCGTGTAGCGTGTAGAGTGTAGCGGGTAGGGTGTAGAGTGTAGCGAGTAGCGTGTAGGGTGTAGGGTGTAGAGTGTAGGGTGTAGCGTGTAGGGTGAAGAATGTAGCGTGTAGGGGGTAGGGTGTAGGGTGTAGAGTGTAGCGTGTAGGGTGTAGCGTGTAGCATGTAGCGTGTAGCGTGTAGCATGTAGAGTGTAGCGTGTAGGGTGTAGAGTGTAGCGTGTAGGGTGTAGCGTGTAGCGTGTAGCGTGCAGTGTGTAGAGTGTAGCGTATAGCGTGTAGGGTGTAGAGTGTAGGGTGTAGCATGTAGCGTGTAGAGTGTAGCGTGTAGGGTGTAGGGTGTACAGTGTAGCGTGTAGCATGTAGGGTGTAGGGTGTAGCGTGTAGCGTGTACCGTGTAGCGTATAGAGTGCAGCGTGTAGGGTGTAGAGTGTAGCGTGTAGTGTGTAGCGTGTAGGGTGTAGGGTGTAGCGTGTAGGGTGTAGAGTGTAGCGTGTATGGTGTAGAGTGTAACATGTAGCGTGTAGGGTGTAGGGCGTAGCGTGTAGCGTGTACCGTGTAGCGTATAGAGTGTAGTGTGTAGGGTGTAGAGTGTAGCGTGTAGGGTGTAGAGTGTAGCGTGTAGCGTGTAGCGTGTAGCGTGTAGAGTGTAGTGTGTAGGGTGTAGCGTGTAGAGTGTAGTGTGTGGCGTGCAGGGCGTAGGGTGTAGCGTGTAGGGTGTAGGGTGTAGAGTGTAGGGTGTAGCATGTAGGGTGTAGGGTGTAGGGTGTAGCGTGTAGGGTGTAGAGTGTAGCGTGTAGGGTGTACGGTGTAGAGTGTAGGGTATAAGCTGTAGCGTTTAGCGTGTAGAGTGTAGCGTGTAGCGTGTAGCGTGTAGCGTGTAGCATGTAGAGTAGGGTGTAGGGTGTAGGGTGTAGAGTGTAGAGTGTAGAGTGTAGCGTGTAGAGTGTAAAGTGTAGCGTGTAGGGTGTAGCGTGTAGTGTGTAGCGTGTAGCGCGTAGCGTGTAGAGTGTAGGGTATAGAGTGTAGCGTGTAGAGAGTAGGGAGCAGAGTGTAGAGTGTAGCGTGCAGGGTGTAGGGTGTACAGTGTAGGGTGTAGGGTGTAGCGTGTAGCGTGTAGAGTGTAGGGAGTAGGGTGTAGGGTGTAGCGTGTAGGGTGTAGATTGTAGCGTGTAGCGTGTAGCGTGTAGGGTGTAGCGTGTAGGGTGTAGCGTGTATCATGTACCGTGTAGCGTGTAGCATGTAGAGTAGGGTGTAGGGTGTAGAGTGTAGCATGTAGGGTGTAGGGTGTAGAGTGTAGGGTGTAGCATGTAGGGTGTAGGGTGTAGGGTGTAGCGTGCAGGGTGTAGAGTGTAGCGTGTAGGGTGTACGGTGTAGAGTGTAGGGTATAAGCTGTAGCGTTTAGCGTGTAGAGTGTAGCGTGTAGCGTGTAGCGTGTAGGGTGTAGAGTGTAGGGTGTAGAGTGTAGTGTGTAGCGTGTAGCGTGTAGGGTGTAGGGTGAAGCGTGTAGGGTGTAGCATGTAGCGTGTAGCGTGTAGCATGTAGAGTAGGGTGTAGGGTGTAGGGTGTAGAGTGTAGTGTGTAGAGTGTGGAGTGTAGCGTGTAGAGTGTAAAGTGTAGCGTGTAGGGTGTAGCGTGTAGTGTGTAGCGTGTAGCGCGTAGCGTGTAGAGTGTAGGGTATAGAGTGTAGCGTGTAGAGAGTAGGGAGCAGAGTGTAGAGTGTAGCATGTAGGGTGTAGGGTGTACAGTGTAGGGTGTAGGGTGTAGCGTGTAGCGTGTAGAGTGTAGGGAGTAGGGTGTAGGGTGTAGCGTGTAGGGTGTGGAGTGTAGCGTGTAGCGTGTAGGGTGTAGCGTGTAGCGTGTAGGGTGTAGCGTGTATCATGTACCGTGTAGCGTGTAGCATGTAGAGTAGGGTGTAGGGTGTAGAGTGTAGCGTGTAGCGTGTAGTGTGTAGCGTGTAGAGTGTAGGGTATAGAGTGTAGCGTGTAGAGAGTAGGGAGTAGAGTGTAGAGTGTAGCGTGTAGGGTGTAGAGTGTAGCGAGTAGCGTGTAGTGTGTAGGGTGTAGGGTGTAGAGTGTAGGGTGTAGCGTGTAGGGTGTAGAGTGTAGCATGTAGGGTGTAGCGTGTAGCGTGCAGGGTGTAGAGTGTAGCGTATAGCGTGTAGGGTGCAGGGTGTAGAGTGTAGGGTGTAGCGTGTAGAGTGTAGCGTGTAGCGTGTAGGGTGTAGGGTGTACAGTGTAGGGTGTAGGGTGTAGCGTGTAGAGTTTAGTGTGTGGCGTGCAGGGCATAGGGTGTAGCGTGTAGGGTGTAGAGTGTAGGGTGTAGCATGTAGGGTGTAGGGTGTAGGGTGTAGCGTGTAGGGTGTAGAGTGTAGCATGTAGGGTGTACGGTGTAGAGTGTAGGGTATAAGCTGTAGCGTTTAGCGTGTAGAGTGTAGCGTGTAGCGTGTAGGGTGTAGCGTGTAGGGTGTAGAGTGTAGGGTGCAGCGTGTAGGGTGTATCGTGTAGCGTGTAGCGTGTAGGGTGTAGGGTGTAGAGTGTAGGGTGTAGCGTGTAGGGTGTAGCGTGTAGCGTGTAGCGTGTAGAGTGTAGCGTCTAGCGTGTAGCGTATAGTGTGTAGCGTGTAGCGTGTAGATTGTAGCGTGTAGGGTGTAGGGTGTAGCGTGTAGCGTGTAGGGTGTAGGGTGTAGGGTGTAGCGTGTAGCGTGTAGCGTGTAGAGTGTAGCATGTAGGGTGTAGCAAGTAGCGTGTACCGTGTAGGGTGTAGGGTGTAGCGTGTAGCGTGTAGAGTGTAGCATGTAGGGTGTAGCAAGTAGCGTGTATTGTGTAGGGTGTAGAGTGTAGCGTGTAGCGTGTAGGGTGTCAATTTTTCCTCTGATGAAGACGCTTGAGTAGCGTCGATACGCGTGGGGTTCAGGGCTTCCTTTGTTTTTTTCCCGAGGGACAGGACTTGGGTAACTTATCTTTACAACTGCTATGGAATTACACCTATTTACTTCATGCATGGCCTGGCATTTTTCCAAGCCTTAGGACAATGGATCCTGATTCTTTGTATTTCCACAAGGCGTCTGTATGCATACATTTATCCAAATAACTAGGATTTTGTAGTACTGCAGCATACCTATTTCCCTGATTACCTTTCTATAGGGGTCTGCTTTCATTTGCTTACCAACTGTGCGCACGCATGCTGTGTTGAACAAAATAGGATCCATGATGTATTTCTTCCAGATACTAGGCTGGAGTATATGTTTCCTGTCATAGTACTCAGGGGGTCACAGTTGGCAGTAAACAATAGGCTTCTTATATGTAGATTTGACTAAGATTGGTGTACCCGCATACCTAGCAATTTTTTCTCTCTGGTTATTTCTCCTGTCTCACATATGCTGTAAAGTATTAGCTTCCTTCATTCCCTCGGGTAAAATTACTTATGGCCTATTCAGCCATACTAGTGTTTTAAATGTTTTTAAATGTATGTTTTGCCTGGTTCTGTTTGTGGATTACTATTTTTGTACAATAAAATTGACTATTTAACGTGGATCCCATTGGTTTGCATATCCTTTTCTTTTTGTGTTTAGTGTGTAGTGTGTAGCTTAACCCTACACGCTACACGCTACACGCTACACTCTACACCCTACACGCTACACCCTACACTCTACACCGTACACTCTACACGCTACACGCTACACTCTACACCCTACACCCTAAACGCTACACGCTACACTCTACACCCTACACGCTACACTCTACACTCTACACACTACACGCTACACTCTACACCCTACACTCTACACGCTACACGCTACACGCTACACCCTACACTCTACACGCTACACGCTACACTCTACACGCTACACGCTACATGCTACACTCTACACTCTACACCCTACACCCTACACGCTACACGCTATACTCTACACCCTACACTCTACACGCTACACGCTACACTCTACACTCTACACGCTACACGCTACACTCTACACCCTACACGCAACACGCTACACTCTATACCCTACACGCTACACTCTGCACGCTACACGCTACACCCTACACGCTATACTCTGCACGCTACACGCTACACTCTACACCATACACGCTACACCCTACACGCTATACCCGACACCCTACACCCTACATGCTTCACCCTAAACGCTACACTCTACACTCTACACCCTACACCCTACACGCTACATGCTACACCCTACACGCTACACTCTACACCCTACACTCTACACGCTACACACTACACGCTACACGCTACACCCTACACGCTACACGCTACACCCTACACGCTACACGTTACACTCTACACCCTACACCCTACACGCTACACGCTACACCCTACACGCTACACGTTACACTACACCCTACACGCTACACTCTACACCCTGCACCCTACACGCTACAATCTACACCCTACACCCTACACGCTACACGCTACACTCTACACCCTACACGCTACACCCTACACTCTACACCGTACACTGCACGCTACACGCTACACTCTACACCCTACACCCTACACGCTACGCGCTACACTCTACACCCTACACGCTACACTCTAAACTCTACATGCTACACGCTACACTCTACACTCTACACGCTACACGCTACACCCTACACCCTACACGCTACACGCTACACTCTACAACCTACACGCTACACCCTACACGCTACACGCTACACCCTACACACTACACGTTACACTCTACACCCTACACTCTACACCCTACACTCTACACGCTACACTATACACCCTACACTCTGCACTCTACACCCTACACCCTACACTCTACACTCTACACCCTACACCCTACACGCTACACACTACACGCTACACGCTACACCATACACGCTACACGCTACACCCTACACGCTACATGTTACACTCTACACCCTGCACCCTACACGCTACACGCTACACCCTACACGCTACACGCTACACCCTACACACTACACGTTACACTCTACACCCTACACTCTACACCCTACACTCTACACGCTACACTCTACACCCTACACTCTGCACTCTACACCCTACACCCTACACACTACACGCTACACTCTACACCCTACACGCTACACGCTACACCCTACACCCTACACGCTACAATCTACACGCTACACGCTACACCCTATACGCTAGACGCTACACTCTACACGCTACACGATACACGCTACACCCTACACGCTACACCCTACACTCTACACCCTACACCCTACACGCTACACGCTACACCCTACACGCTACACCCTACACTCTACACCCTACACCCTACACGCTACATGCTACACCCTACACGCTACACGTTACACTCTACACCCTACACCCTACACTTTACACCCTACACCCTACACGCTACACGCTACACACTACATGCTACACCCTACACCCTACACCCTACACGCTACACGCTACACCCTACACCCTACACTGTACACCCTACACCCTACACGCTACACTACACTCTGCTCCCTACTCTCTACACGCTACACTCTATACCCTACACTCTACACGCTACGCGCTACACGCTACACACTACACGCTACACCCTACACGCTACACTTTACACTCTACACGCTACAATCCACATTCTACACACTACACTCTACACCCTACACCCTACACCCTACTCTACATGCTACACGCTACACGCTACATGCTACACCCTACACGCTTCACCCTACACCCTACACGCTACACGCTACACGCTACACTCTACACCCTACACTCTACACCCTACACGCTACACGCTACACTCTACACGCTAAACGCTACAGCTTATACCCTACACTCTACACCGTACACCCTACACGCTACACTCTACACCCTACACGCTACACCCTACACCCTACACCCTACATGCTACACCCTACACTCTACACCCTACACCTTACACGCTACACTCTACACCCTACACCCTACTCTACATGCTACACGCTACACGGTACATGATACACGCTACACCCTACACGCTACACTCTACACCCTACACGCTACACCCTACACCCTACTCCCTACACTCTACACGCTACACGCTACACCCTACACCCTACACTGTACACCCTACACCCTGCACGCTACACTCTACACTCTGCTCCCTACTCTCTACACGCTACACTCTATACCCTACACTCTACACGCTACGCGCTACACGCTACACACTACACGCTACACCCTACACGCTACACTTTACACTCTACACGCTACACTCTACACTCTACACACTACACTCTACACCCTACACCCTACTCTACATGCTACACGCTACACGCTACATGCTACACCCTACACGCTACACCCTACACCCTACACCCTACACGCTACACTCTACACCCTACACGCTACACCCTACACTCTACACCCTACACGCTACACCCTACACTCTACACCCTACACGCTATACGCTACACTCTACACCCTGCACGCTACACGCTACACCCTACACGCTACACTCTACACCCTACACGCTACACCCTACACTCTACACCCTACACGCTACACGCTACACTCTACACCCTACACGCTACACCCTACACTCCACACCCTACACCCTACATGCTACACGCTACACCCTACACGCTACAAATTACACTCTAAACCCTACACTCTACATCCTACACCCTACACTCTACGCCCTACATGCTACACTCTACACTCTACACCCTACACCCTACATGCTACACGCTACACGCTACACTCTACACCCTACACGCTACACGCTACACCCTACAAGCTAAACGCTACAAACTACACGCTACATATTACACTCTACACCCTAGCGTGTAGCGTGTAGGGTGTAGAGTGTAGCGTGTAGCATGTAGCGTGTAGGGTGTATGGTGTAGAGTGTAGCATGTAGCGTGTAGGGTGTAGAGTGTAGCGTGTAGGGTGTAGAGTGTAGCATGTAGCGTGTAGGGTGTAGAGTGTAGAGTGTAGCATGTAGCATGTAGATTGTAGGGTGTACCGTGTAGGGTGTAGAGTGTAGCATGTAGGGTGTAGGGTGTAGAGTGAAGGGTGTAGCGTGTAGAGTGTAGCGTGTAGCGTGTACGGTGTAGGGTGTAGAGTGTAGGGTGTAGCGTGTAGCGTGTAGCTTGTAGGGTGTAGAGTGTAGCGTGTAGCGTGTAGGCTGTAGCGTGTAGGGTGTAGCATGTATCGTGTAGGGTGTAGAGTGTAGCATGTAGCGTGTAGAGTGTAGGGTGTAGCGTGTAGCGTGTGTAGGGTGTAGGGTGTAGAGTGTAGCGTGTAGCGTGTAGGGTGTAGAGTGTAGGGTGTAGGGTGTAGAGTGTAGCGTATAGCGTGTAGGGTGTAGGATGTAGAGTGTAGCGTGTAGGGTGTAGAGTGTAGCGTGTAGAGTGTAGCATGTAGCGTGTAGGGTGTAGAGTGTAGAGTGTAGCGTGTAGGGTGAAGCATGTAGGGTGTAGGGTGTCGGGTATAGCGCGTAGGGTGTAGGGTGTAGAGTGTAGGGTGTAGCGTGTATGGTGTAGAGTGTAGCATGTAGCGTGTAGAGTGTAGCGTGTAGGGTGTAGGGTGTAGCGTGTAGCATGCAGAGTGTAGCGTGTAGGGTGTAGAGTGTAGCGTGTTGCGTGTAGGGTGTAGAGTGTAGTGTGTAGCGTGTAGAGTGTAGAGTGTAGCGTGTAGCGTGTAGAGTGTAGCGGGTAGGGTGTAGAGTGTAGCGAGTAGCGTGTAGGGTGTAGAGTGTAGGGTGTAGCGTGTAGGGTGAAGAGTGTAGCGTGTAGGGGGTAGGGTGTAGGGTGTAGAGTGTAGCGTGTAGGGTGTAGCGTGTAGCATGTAGCGTGTAGCGTGTAGCATGTAGAGTGTAGCGTGTAGGGTGTAGAGTGTAGCGTGTAGGGTGTAGCGTGTAGCGTGTAGCGTGCAGTGTGTAGAGTGTAGCGTATAGCGTGTAGGGTGTAGAGTGTAGGGTGTAGCATGTAGCGTGTAGAGTGTAGCGTGTAGGGTGTAGGGTGTACAGTGTAGGGTGTAGCGTGTAGCATGTAGGGTGTAGGGTGTAGCGTGTAGCGTGTACCGTGTAGCGTATAGAGTGCAGCGTGTAGGGTGTAGAGTGTAGCGTGTTGTGTGTAGCGTGTAGGGTGTAGGGTGTAGCGTGTAGGGTGTAGAGTGTAGCGTGTATGGTGTAGAGTGTAACATGTAGCGTGTAGGGTGTAGGGCGTAGCGTGTAGCGTGTACCGTGTAGCGTATAGAGTGTAGTGTGTAGGGTGTAGAGTGTAGCGTGTAGGGTGTAGCGTGTAGCGTGTAGCGTGTAGAGTGTAGTGTGTAGGGTGTAGCGTGTAGAGTGTAGTGTGTGGCGTGCAGGGCGTAGGGTGTAGCGTGTAGGGTGTAGGGTGTAGAGTGTAGGGTGTAGCATGTAGGGTGTAGGGTGTAGGGTGTAGCGTGTAGGGTGTAGAGTGTAGCGTGTAGGGTGTACGGTGTAGAGTGTAGGGTATAAGCTGTAGCGTTTAGCGTGTAGAGTGTAGCGTGTAGCGTGTAGCGTGTAGCGTGTAGGGTGTAGAGTGTAGGGTGTAGAGTGTAGCGTGTAGCGTGTAGCGTGTAGCGTGTAGGGTGTAGGGTGTAGCGTGTAGGGTGTAGCATGTAGCGTGTAGCGTGTAGCATGTAGAGTAGGGTGTAGGGTGTAGGGTGTAGAGTGTAGTGTGTAGAGTGTAGAGTGTAGCGTGTAGAGTGTAAAGTGTAGCGTGTAGGGTGTAGCGTGTAGTGTGTAGCGTGTAGCGCGTAGCGTGTAGAGTGTAGGGTATAGAGTGTAGCGTGTAGAGAGTAGGGAGCAGAGTGTAGAGTGTAGCGTGCAGGGTGTAGGGTGTACAGTGTAGGGTGTAGGGTGTAGCGTGTAGCGTGTAGAGTGTAGGGAGTAGGGTGTAGGGTGTAGCGTGTAGGGTGTAGATTGTAGCGTGTAGCGTGTAGCGTGTAGGGTGTAGCGTGTAGCGTGTAGGGTGTAGCGTGTATCATGTACCGTGTAGCGTGTAGCATGTAGAGTAGGGTGTAGGGTGTAGAGTGTAGCATGTAGGGTGTAGGGTGTAGAGTGTAGGGTGTAGCATGTAGGGTGTAGGGTGTAGGGTGTAGCGTGCAGGGTGTAGAGTGTAGCGTGTAGGGTGTACGGTGTAGAGTGTAGGGTATAAGCTGTAGCGTTTAGCGTGTAGAGTGTAGCGTGTAGCGTGTAGCGTGTAGGGTGTAGAGTGTAGGGTGTAGAGTGTAGCGTGTAGCGTGTAGGGTGTAGGGTGAAGCGTGTAGGGTGTAGCATGTAGTGTGTAGCGTGTAGCATGTAGAGTAGGGTGTAGGGTGTAGGGTGTAGAGTGTAGTGTGTAGAGTGTGGAGTGTAGCGTGTAGAGTGTAAAGTGTAGCGTGTAGGGTGTAGCGTGTAGTGTGTAGCGTGTAGCGCGTAGCGTGTAGAGTGTAGGGTATAGAGTGTAGCGTGTAGAGAGTAGGGAGCAGAGTAGAGTGTAGCATGTAGGGTGTAGGGTGTACAGTGTAGGGTGTAGGGTGTAGCGTGTAGCGTGTAGAGTGTAGGGAGTAGGGTGTAGGGTGTAGCGTGTAGGGTGTGGAGTGTAGCGTGTAGCGTGTAGGGTGTAGCGTGTAGCGTGTAGGGTGTAGCGTGTATCATGTACCGTGTAGCGTGTAGCATGTAGAGTAGGGTGTAGGGTGTAGAGTGTAGCGTGTAGCGTGTAGTGTGTAGCGTGTAGAGTGTAAAGTGTAGCGTGTAGTGTGTAGTGTGTAGCGTGTAGCGCGTAGCGTGTAGAGTGTAGGGTATAGAGTGTAGCGTGTAGAGAGTAGGGAGTAGAGTGTAGAGTGTAGCGTGTAGGGTGTAGAGTGTAGCGAGTAGCGTGTAGTGTGTAGGGTGTAGGGTGTAGAGTGTAGGGTGTAGCGTGTAGGGTGTAGAGTGTAGCATGTAGGGTGTAGCGTGTAGCGTGCAGGGTGTAGAGTGTAGCGTATAGCGTGTAGGGTGTAGGGTGTAGAGTGTAGGGTGTAGCGTGTAGAGTGTAGCGTGTAGCGTGTAGGGTGTAGGGTGTACAGTGTAGGGTGTAGGGTGTAGCGTGTAGAGTTTAGTGTGTGGCGTGCAGGGCATAGGGTGTAGCGTGTAGGGTGTAGAGTGTAGGGTGTAGCATGTAGGGTGTAGGGTGTAGAGTGTAGGATGTAGCGTGTAGGGTGTAGCGTGTATCGTGTAGCGTGTAGAGTGTAGCGTCTAGCGTGTAGCGTATAGTGTGTAGCGTGTAGCGTGTAGATTGTAGCGTGTAGGGTGTAGGGTGTAGGGTGTAGCGTGTAGCGTGTAGGGTGTAGGGTGTAGGGTGTAGCGTGTAGCGTGTAGCGTGTAGAGTGTAGCATGTAGGGTGTAGCAAGTAGCGTGTACCGTGTAGGGTGTAGCGTGTAGCGTGTAGCGTGTAGAGTGTAGCATGTAGGGTGTAGCAAGTAGCGTGTATTGTGTAGGGTGTAGAGTGTAGCGTGTAGCGTGTAGGGTGTCAATTTTTCCTCTGATGAAGACGCTTGAGTAGCGTCGATACGCGTGGGGTTCAGGGCTTCCTTTGTTTTTTTCCCGAGGGACAGGACTTGGGTAACTTATCTTTACAACTGCTATGGAATTACACCTATTTACTTCATGCATGGCCTGGCATTTTTCCAAGCCTTAGGACAATGGATCCTGATTCTTTGTATTTCCACAAGGCGTCTGTATGCATACATTTATCCAAATAACTAGGATTTTGTAGTACTGCAGCATACCTATTTCCCTGATTACCTTTCTATAGGGGTCTGCTTTCATTTGCTTACCAACTGTGCGCACGCATGCTGTGTTGAACAAAATAGGATCCATGATGTATTTCTTCCAGATACTAGGCTGGAGTATATGTTTCCTGTCATAGTACTCAGGGGGTCACAGTTGGCAGTAAACAATAGGCTTCTTATATGTAGATTTGACTAAGATTGGTGTACCCGCATACCTAGCAATTTTTTCTCTCTGGTTATTTCTCCTGTCTCACATATGCTGTAAAGTATTAGCTTCCTTCATTCCCTCGGGTAAAATTACTTATGGCCTATTCAGCCATACTAGTGTTTTAAATGTTTTTAAATGTATGTTTTGCCTGGTTCTGTTTGTGGATTACTATTTTTGTACAATAAAATTGACTATTTAACGTGGATCCCATTGGTTT
>NW_027507982.1:0-88116 GCF_051348905.1 Ranitomeya variabilis | reverse complement strand
TAGCGTGTAGGGTGTAGGGTGTAGGGTGTAGCGTGTAGTGTGTAGTGTGTAGCGTGTAGGGTGTAGCGTGTAGCATGTAGCGTGTAGCGTGTAGCATGTAGAGTGTAGGGTGTAGGGTGTAGGGTGTAGCATGTAGAGTGTAGGGTGTAGGGTGTAGCGTGTAGAGTGTAGGGTATAGAGTGTAGCGTCTAGGGTGTAGAGTGTAGCGTGTAGGGTGTAGAGTGTAGCGTGTAGGGTGTAGAATATAGCGTGTAGAGAGTAGGGTGTAGGGTGTAGAGTGTAGGGTGTAGGGTGTAGAGTGTAACGTGTAGCGTGTAGGGTGTAGCGTGTAGCGTGTAGGGTGTAGGGTGTAGAGTGTAGGGTGTAGCGTGTAGGGTGTAGCGTGTAGCGTGTAGGGTGTAGGGTGTAGAGTGTAGGGTGTAGTGTGTAGGGTGTAGCGTGTATCGTGTAGCGTGTAGAGTGTAGCGTCTAGCGTATAGGGTGTAGCGTGTAGCGTGTAGATTGTAGCGTGTAGGGTGTAGGGTGTAGGGTGTAGCGTGTAGCGTGTAGGGTGTAGATTGTAGCGTGTAGCGTGTAGGGTGTAGGGTGTAGAGTGCAGAGTGTAGGGTGTAGAGTGTAACGTGTAGTGTGTAGGGTGTAGTGTGTAGCGTGTAGTGTGTAGCGTGTAGGGTGTAGGGTGTAGAGTGTAGCGTGTAGGGTGTAGCATGTAGCGTGTAGGGTGTAGGGTGTATAGTGTAGAGTGTAGCGTGTAGTGTGAAGCATGCAGGGTGTAGGGTGTCGGGTATAGCGTGTAGGGTGTAGAGTGTAGGGTGTAGCGTGTATGGTGTAGAGTGTAGCGTGTAGAGTGTAGCGTGTAGGGTGTAGGGTGTAGCGTGTAGCGTGCAGAGTGTAGCGTGTAGGGTGTAGAGTGTAGCGTGTTGCGTGTAGGGTGTAGCGTGTAGGGTGTAGAGTATAGTGTGTAGCGTGTAGGGTGTAGGGTGTAGAGTGTAGGGTGTAGCGTGTAGCGTGTAGGGTGTAGATTGTAGCGTGTAGGGTGTAGGGTGTAGCGTGTAGCGTGTAGAGTGTAGGGTGTAGAGTGTAGCGTGTAGAGTGTAGGGTGTAGAGTGTAGGGTGTAGAGTGTAACGTGTAGCGTGTATTGTGTAGCGTGTAGCATGTAGGGTGTAGCGTGTAGCGTGTAGGGTGCAGGGTGTAGAGTGTAGCGTGTAGGGTGTAGAGTGTAACGTGTAGCGTGTAGGGTGTAGCGTGTAGGGTGTAGGGTGTAGAGTGTAACGTGTAGCGTGTAGGGTGTAGCGTGTAGCGTGTAGGGTGTAGCGTGTAGTGTGTAGCGTGTAGAGTGTAGGGTGTAGAGTGTAGCGTGTAGGTTGTAGCATGTAGCGTGTAGGGTGTAGGGTGTAGAGTGTAGAGTGTAGCGTGTAGGGTGAAGCATGTAGGGTGTAGGGTGTCGGGTATAGCGTGTAGGGTGTAGGGTGTAGTGTGTAGGGTGTAGCGTGTATCGTGTAGCGTGTAGAGTGTAGCGTCTAGCGTATAGGGTGTAGCGTGTAGCGTGTAGATTGTAGCGTGTAGGGTGTAGGGTGTAGGGTGTAGCGTGTAGCGTGTAGGGTGTAGATTGTAGCGTGTAGCGTGTAGGGTGTAGGGTGTAGAGTGCAGAGTGTAGGGTGTAGAGTGTAACGTGTAGTGTGTAGGGTGTAGTGTGTAGCGTGTAGTGTGTAGCGTGTAGGGTGTAGGGTGTAGAGTGTAGCGTGTAGGGTGTAGCATGTAGCGTGTAGGGTGTAGGGTGTATAGTGTAGAGTGTAGCGTGTAGTGTGAAGCATGCAGGGTGTAGGGTGTCGGGTATAGCGTGTAGGGTGTAGAGTGTAGGGTGTAGCGTGTATGGTGTAGAGTGTAGCGTGTAGAGTGTAGCGTGTAGGGTGTAGGGTGTAGCGTGTAGCGTGCAGATTGTAGCGTGTAGGGTGTAGAGTGTAGCGTGTTGCGTGTAGGGTGTAGCGTGTAGGGTGTAGAGTATAGTGTGTAGCGTGTAGGGTGTAGGGTGTAGAGTGTAGGGTGTAGCGTGTAGCGTGTAGGGTGTAGATTGTAGCGTGTAGGGTGTAGCGTGTAGCGTGTAGAGTGTAGGGTGTAGAGTGTAGCGTGTAGAGTGTAGGGTGTAGAGTGTAGGGTGTAGAGTGTAACGTGTAGCGTGTATTGTGTAGCGTGTAGCATGTAGGGTGTAGCGTGTAGCGTGTAGGGTGCAGGGTGTAGAGTGTAGCGTGTAGGGTGTAGAGTGTAACGTGTAGCGTGTAGGGTGTAGCGTGTAGCGTGTAGGGTGTAGGGTGTAGAGTGTAACGTGTAGCGTGTAGGGTGTAGCGTGTAGCGTGTAGGGTGTAGCGTGTAGTGTGTAGCGTGTAGAGTGTAGGGTGTAGAGTGTAGCGTGTAGGTTGTAGCATGTAGCGTGTAGGGTGTAGGGTGTAGAGTGTAGAGTGTAGCGTGTAGGGTGAAGCATGTAGGGTGTAGGGTGTCGGGTATAGCGTGTAGGGTGTAGGGTGTAGTGTGTAGGGTGTAGCGTGTATCGTGTAGCGTGTAGAGTGTAGCGTCTAGCGTATAGGGTGTAGCGTGTAGCGTGTAGATTGTAGCGTGTAGGGTGTAGGGTGTAGGGTGTAGCGTGTAGCGTGTAGGGTGTAGATTGTAGCGTGTAGCGTGTAGGGTGTAGGGTGTAGAGTGCAGAGTGTAGGGTGTAGAGTGTAACGTGTAGTGTGTAGGGTGTAGTGTGTAGCGTGTAGTGTGTAGCGTGTAGGGTGTAGGGTGTAGAGTGTAGCGTGTAGGGTGTAGCATGTAGCGTGTAGGGTGTAGGGTGTATAGTGTAGAGTGTAGCGTGTAGTGTGAAGCATGCAGGGTGTAGGGTGTCGGGTATAGCGTGTAGGGTGTAGAGTGTAGGGTGTAGCGTGTATGGTGTAGAGTGTAGCGTGTAGAGTGTAGCGTGTAGGGTGTAGGGTGTAGCGTGTAGCGTGCAGAGTGTAGCGTGTAGGGTGTAGAGTGTAGCGTGTTGCGTGTAGGGTGTAGCGTGTAGGGTGTAGAGTATAGTGTGTAGCGTGTAGGGTGTAGGGTGTAGAGTGTAGGGTGTAGCGTGTAGCGTGTAGGGTGTAGATTGTAGCGTGTAGGGTGTAGGGTGTAGCGTGTAGCGTGTAGAGTGTAGGGTGTAGAGTGTAGCGTGTAGAGTGTAGGGTGTAGAGTGTAGGGTGTAGAGTGTAACGTGTAGCGTGTATTGTGTAGCGTGTAGCATGTAGGGTGTAGCGTGTAGCGTGTAGGGTGCAGGGTGTAGAGTGTAGCGTGTAGGGTGTAGAGTGTAACGTGTAGCGTGTAGGGTGTAGCGTGTAGCGTGTAGGGTGTAGGGTGTAGAGTGTAACGTGTAGCGTGTAGGGTGTAGCGTGTAGCGTGTAGGGTGTAGCGTGTAGTGTGTAGCGTGTAGAGTGTAGGGTGTAGAGTGTAGCGTGTAGGTTGTAGCATGTAGCGTGTAGGGTGTAGGGTGTAGAGTGTAGAGTGTAGCGTGTAGGGTGAAGCATGTAGGGTGTAGGGTGAAGGGTGTAGAGTGTAGGGTGAAGGGTGTAGAGTGTAGGGTGTAGCGTGTATGGTGTAGAGTGTAGCGTGTAGCGTGCAGAGTGTAGCGTGCAGGGTGTAGGGTGTAGCGTGTAGAATGCAGAGTGTAGCGTGTAGGGTGTAGAGTGTAGCGTGTTGCGTGTAGGGTGTAGAGTGTAGGGTGTAGCATGTAGGGGGTAGAGTGTAGAGTGTAGCGTGTAGCGTGTAGGGTGTAGGGTGTAGGGTGTAGCGTGTAGGGTGTTGAGTGTAGCGTGTAGCGTGTAGGGTGTAGGGTGTAGGGTGTAGCGTGTAGGGTGTTGAGTGTAGCATGTAGAGTGTAGGGTGTAGGGTGTAGCATGTAGAGTGTAGGGTGTAGGGTGTAGCGTGTAGAGAGTAGGGTGTAGAGTGTAGCGTGTAGGGTGTAGAGTGTAGCGAGTAGAGTGTAGCGTGTAGGGTGTTGCGTGTAGGGTGTAGAGTGTAGCGTGTAGCGTGTAGAGTGTAGCGTGTAGGGTGTAGGGTGTAGCGTGTAGTGTGTAGGGTGTAGGGTGTAGAGTGTAGGGTGTAGCATGTAGGGTGTAGGGTGTAGGGTGTAGCATGTAGGGTGTAGAGTGTAGCGTGTAGGGTGTACGGTGTAGAGTGTAGGGTATAAGCTGTAGCGTTTAGCGTGTAGGGTGTAGCGTGTAGCGTGTAGGGTGTAGAGTGTAGCGTGTAGGGTGTAGAGTGTAGCGTGTAGCGTGCAGAGTGTAGCATGTAGGGTATAGAGTGTAGCGTGTTGCGTGTAGCGTGCAGAGTGTAGCGTGTAGGGTGTAGGGTGTAGGGTGTAGCGTGTAGGGTGTTGAGTGTAGCGTGTAGCGTGTAGGGTGTAGGGTGTAGGGTGTAGCGTGTAGGGTGTTGAGTGTAGCATGTAGAGTGTAGGGTGTAGGGTGTAGCATGTAGAGTGTAGGGTGTAGGGTGTAGCGTGTAGAGAGTAGGGTGTAGAGTGTAGCGTGTAGGGTGTAGAGTGTAGCGAGTAGAGTGTAGCGTGTAGGGTGTTGCGTGTAGGGTGTAGAGTGTAGCGTGTAGCGTGTAGAGTGTAGCGTGTAGGGTGTAGGGTGTAGCGTGTAGTGTGTAGGGTGTAGGGTGTAGAGTGTAGGGTGTAGCATGTAGGGTGTAGGGTGTAGGGTGTAGCATGTAGGGTGTAGAGTGTAGCGTGTAGGGTGTACGGTGTAGAGTGTAGGGTATAAGCTGTAGCGTTTAGCGTGTAGGGTGTAGCGTGTAGCGTGTAGGGTGTAGAGTGTAGCGTGTAGGGTGTAGAGTGTAGCGTGTAGCGTGCAGAGTGTAGCATGTAGGGTATAGAGTGTAGCGTGTTGCGTGTAGGGTGTAGAGTGTAGCGTGTAGCGTGTAGAGTGTAGAGTGTAGCGTGTAGCGTGTAGAGTGTAGCGTGTAGGGTGTAGAGTATAGCGTGTAGCGTGTAGGGTGTAGGGTGTAGAGTGTAGAGTGTAGCATGTAGCGTGTAGCGTGTAGAGTGTAGCGTGTAGCGTGTAGAGTGTAGGGTGTAGCGTGTAGCGTGTAGCGTGTAGAGTGTAGGGTGTAGAGTGTAGCGTGTAGCGTGTAGAGTGTAGAGTGTAGCGTGTAGCGTGTAGGGTGTAGAGTGTAGCGTGTAGCGTGTAGGGTGTAGGGTGTAGAGTGTAGCGTGTAGAGTGTGCGGTGTAGAGTGTAGGGTGTAGCGTGTAGGGTGTAGAGTGTAGCGTGTAGCGTTTAGCGTGTAGGGTTAAGCTACACGCTACACACTAAACACAAAAAGAAAAGGATATGCAAACCAATGGGATCCACGTTAAATAGTCAATTTTATTGTACAAAAATAGTAATCCACAAACAGAACCAGGCAAAACATACATTTAAAGACATTTAAAACACTAGTATGGCTGAATAGGCCATAAGTAATTTTACCCGAGGGAATGAAGGAAGCTAATACTTTACAGCATATGTGAGACAGGAGAAATAACCAGAGAGAAAAAATTGCTAGGTATGCGGGTACACCAATCTTAGTCAAATCTACATATAAGAAGCCTATTGTTTACTGCCAACTGTGACCCCCTGAGTACTATGACAGGAAACATATACTCCAGCCTAGTATCTGGAAGAAATACATCATGGATCCTATTTTGTTCAACACAGCATGCGTGCGCACAGTTGGTAAGCAAATGAAAGCAGACCCCTATAGAAAGGTAATCAGGGAAATAGATATGCTGCAGTACTACAAAATCCTAGTTATTTGGATAAATGTATGCATACAGACGCCTTGTGGAAATACAAAGAATCAGGATCCATTGTCCTAAGGCTTGGAAAAATGCCAGGCCATGCATGAAGTAAATAGGTGTAATTCCATAGCAGTTGTAAAGATAAGTTACCCAAGTCCTGTCCCTCGGGAAAAAAACAAAGGAAGCCCTGAACCCCACGCGTATCGACGCTACTCAAGCGTCTTCATCAGAGGAAAAAGTGACACCCTACACGCTACACGCTACACTCTACACCCTACACGCTACACTCTACACCCTACACGCTACACCCTACACTCTACACGCTACATGCTACACTCTACACCCTACACAATACACGCTACTTGCTACACCCTACATGCTACAGTCTACACGCTACACCCTACACGGTACACCCTACACCCTACACCCTACACGCTACACGCTACACCCTACACCCTACACCCTACACGCTACAATCTACACGCTACACGCTACACACTATACGCTACACGCTAGACGCTACACTCTACACGCTACACGATACACGCTACACCCTACACACTACACCCTACACTCTACACCGTACACTCTACACGCTACACGCTACACTCTACACCCTACACCCTACACGCTACACCCTACACTCTACACCCTACACGCTACACCCTACACGCTACACGTTACACTCTACACCCTACACCCTACACTCTACACCCTACACCCTACTCTCTACACGCTACACTCTACACCCTACACGCTACACTCTACACTCTACACCCTACACCCTACACGCTACACGCTACACGCTACACTCTACACCCTAAACGCTACAGCTTATACCCTACACTCTACACCGTACACCCTACATGCTACACTCTACACCCTACACGCTACACCCTACACCCTACATGCTACACCCTACACTACACCCTACACCCTACACGCTACACCCTATGCCCTGCACGCCACACACTACACTCTACACGCTACACCCTACACCCTACACGCTATACGCTACACTCTACACCCTGCACGCTACACGCTACACCCTACACGCTACACTCTACACCCTACATGCTACACCCTACACTCTACACCCTACACACTACACGCTACTCGCTACACTCTACACCCTACACGCTACACTCTACACTCTACTCCCTACTCTCTACACGCTACACTCTATACCCTACACTCTACACGCTACGCGCTACACGCTACACACTACACACTACACGCTACACTTTACACTCTACACGCTACACACTACACGCTACACTCTACACCCTACACCCTACTCTACATGCTACACGCTACACGCTACATGCTACACCCTACACGCTTCACCCTACACCCTACACGCTACACGCTACACTCTACACCCTACACTCTACACCCTACACGCTACACGCTACACTCTACACGCTAAACGCTACAGCTTATACCCTACACTCTACACCGTACACCCTACACGCTACACTCTACACCCTACACGCTACACCCTACACCCTACATGCTACACCCTACACTCTACACCCTACACCCTACATGCTACACTCTACACCCTACACCCTACTCTACATGCTACTCGCTACACGGTACATGATACACGCTACACCCTACACGCTACACGCTACACCCTACACACTACACGCTACAAGCCACACTCTACACCCTACACGCTACACCCTACACCCTACTCCCTACACTCTACACGCTACACGCTACACCCTACACTATACACCCTACACCCTACATGCTACACCCTACACTCTACACCCTACACCCTACATGCTACACTCTACACCCTACACCCTACTCCACATGCTACATGCTACACGGTACATGATACACGCTACACCCTACACGCTACACCCTACACTCTACACTCTACACGCTACACCCTACACGCTACACTCTACACGCTACACGCTACACGCTACACGCTACACTCTACACCCTACACGCTACACTCTACACCCTACACACTACACTCTACACGCTACACGGTACACGCTACACGCTACGCCCTACACCCTACACGCTACATGTTACACTCTACACCCTACACGCTACACTCTACACCCTACACGCTACACCCTACACCCTACACGCTACACACTACACGCTACACTCTACACCCTACACGCTGCACTCTATACGCTACACGGTACACGCTACACGCTACACCCTACACCCTACATGCTACACGCTACACCCTACACTGTACACCCTACACCCTACACGCTACACTCTACACGCTACATGCTACACCCTACACTCTACACCCTACACGCTATACGCTACACTCTACACCCTGCACGCTACACGCTACACGCTACACCCTACACGCTACACTCTACACCCTACACGCTACACTCTACATGCTACACGCTACACGCTACATGCTACACGCTACACCCTACATGCTACACTCTACACCCTACACCCTACACGCTACACTCTACACTCTACACGCTACACGCTACACTCTACACCCTACACGCAACACGCTACACTCTACACCCTACACGCTACACTCTGCACGCTACACGCTACACCCTACACGCTACACTCTACACGCTACACGCTACACTCTACACCATACACGCTACACCCTACACTCTACACCCTACACCCTACACGCTATACCCGACACCCTACACCCTACATGCTTCACCCTACACGCTACACTCTACACTCTACACCCTACACCCTACACGCTACATGCTACACTCTACACGCTACACTCTACACCCTACACGCTACACTCTACATCCTACACCCTACACGCTATACGCTACACTCTACACCCTGCACGCTACACGCTACACTCTACACCCTACACGCTACACCCTACACTCTACACTCTCCACCCTACACGCTACACGCTACACTCTACACGCTACACCCTACACGCTACACTCCACACCCTACACGCAACACCCTACACTCTACACCCTACACCCTAAACCCTACACGCTACACCCTACACGCTACACTCTACACCCTACACCCTACACGCTACACGCTACACTCTACACCCTACACCCTACACACGCTACACGCTACACTCTACACCCTACACGCTGCACTCTACACCCTACACGCTACACCCTACACCCTACACACGCTACACGCTACATGCTACACCCTACACCCTACAGCCTATACGCTACACGCTACACTCTACACCCTACAAGCTACACGCTACACGCTACACCCTACACTCTACACCCTACACCGTACACGCTACACGCTACACTCTACACGCTACACCCTTCACTCTACACCCTACACCCTACATGCTACACTCTACACCCTACACGGTACACCCTACAATCTACACGCTACATGCTACACTCTACACTCTACACCCTACACCCTACACGCTACATGCTACACTCTACACCCTACACGCTACACTCTACACCCTACACGCTACACTCTACACCCTACACGCTACACGCTAGGGTGTAGAGTGTAATATGTAGCGTGTAGTTTGTAGCGTTTAGCTAGTAGGGTGTAGCGTGTAGCGTGTAGGGTGTAGAGTGTAGCGTGTAGCGTGTAGCATGTAGGGTGTAGGGTGTAGAGTGTAGCGTGTAGGGTGTAGAGTGTAGGGTGTAGGATGTAGAGTGTAGGGTTTAGAGTGTAATGTGTAGCGTGTAGGGTGTAGCGTGTAGCATGTAGGGTGTAGGGTGTGGAGTGTAGGGTGTAGCGTGTAGGGTGTAGAGTGTAGCGTGTAGCGTGTAGGGTGTAGGGTGTAGAGTGTAGGGTGTAGCGTGTAGGGTGTAGAGTGTAGCGTGTAGGGTGTAGCGTGTAGCGTGCAGGGTGTAGAGTGTAGCGTATAGCGTGTAGGGTGTAGAGTGTAGGGTGTAGCGTGTAGGGTGTAGAGTGTAGGGTGTAGCGTGTAGGGTGTAGAGTGTAGCGTGTATCGTGTAGGGTGTAGGGTGTAGCGTGTAGGGTGTAGAGTGTAGCGTGTAGCGTGTAGGGTGTAGGGTGTAGGGTGTAGCGTGTAGTGTGTAGCGTGTAGCGTGTAGGGTGTAGCGTGTAGCATGTAGCGTGTAGCGTGTAGCATGTAGAGTGTAGAGTGTAGGGTGTAGGGTGTAGCATGTAGAGCGTAGGGTGTAGGGTGTAGCGTGTAGAGTGTAGGGTATAGAGTGTAGCGTCTAGGGTGTAGAGTGTAGCATGTAGCGTGTAGGGTGTAGAGTGTAGGGTGTAGGGTGTAGAGTGTAGGGTGTAGCGTGTAGAGTGTAGCGTGTAGCGTGTAGGGTGTAGGGTGTACAGTGTAGGGTGTAGGGTGTAGCGTGTAGAGTGTAGTGTGTGGCGTGCAGGGCGTAGGGTGTAGCGTGTAGGGTGTAGGGTGTAGAGTGTAGGGTGTAGCATGTAGGGTGTAGGGTGTAGGGTGTAGCGTGTAGGGTGTAGAGTGTAGCATGTAGGGTGTACGGTGTAGAGTGTAGGGTATAAGCTGTAGCATTTAGCGTGTAGAGTGTAGCGTGCAGCGTGTAGGGTGTAGGGTGTAGAGTGTAGCGTGTAGGGTGTAGAGTGTAGAGTGTAGAGAGTAGGGTGTAGGGTGTAGAGTGTAGGGTGTAGGGTGTAGAGTGTAACGTGTAGCGTGTAGGGTGTAGCGTGTAGGGTGTAGAGTGTAGGGTGTAGCGTGTAGGGTGTAGCGTGTAGCGTGTAGCGTGTAGGGTGTAGGGTGTAGAGTGTAGGGTGTAGCGTGTAGGGTGTAGCGTGTAGCGTGTAGCGTGTAGCGAGTAGGTTGTAGGGTGTAGAGTGTAGGGTGTAGCGTGTAGGGTGTAGCGTGTATCGTGTAGCGTGTAGAGTGTAGCGTCTAGCGTGTAGCGTATAGTGTGTAGCGTGTAGCGTGTAGATTGTAGCGTGTAGGGTGTAGGGTGTACCGTGTAGGGTGTAGCGTGTAGCGTGTAGAGTGTAGCATGTAGGGTGTAGCAAGTAGCGTGTATTGTGTAGGGTGTAGAGTGTAGCATGTAGCGTGTAGAGTGTAGGGTGTAGCGTGTAGGGTGTAGAGTGTAGCGTGTAGGGTGTAGAGTGTAGCGTGTAGCGTGTAGCGTATAGTGTGTAGCGTGTAGCGTGTAGATTGTAGCGTGTAGGGTGTAGGGTGTAGGGTGTAGCGTGTAGCGTGTAGGGTGTAGGGTGTAGGGTGTACCGTGTAGGGTTTAGCGTGTAGCGTGTAGAGTGTAGCATGTAGGGTGTAGCAAGCAGCGTGTATTGTGTAGGGTGTAGAGTGTAGCGTGTAGGGTGTCACTTTTTCCTCTGATGAAGACGCTTGAGTAGCGTTGATACGCGTGGGGTTCAGGGCTTCCTTTGTTTTTTTCCCGAGGGACAGGACTGCTATGGAATTACACCTATTTACTTCATGCATGGCCTGGCATTTTTCCAAGCCTTAGGACAATGGATCCTGATTCTATTTCCACAAGGCGTCTGTATGCATACATTTATCCAAATAACTAGGATTTTGTAGTACTGCAGCATATCTATTTCCCTGATTACCTTTCTATAGGGGTCTGCTTTCATTTGCTTACCAACTGTGCGCACGCATGCTGTGTTGAACAAAATAGGATCCATGATGTATTTCTTCCAGATACTAGGCTGGAGTATATGTTTCCTGTCATAGTACTCAGGGGGTCACAGTTGGCAGTAAACAATAGGCTTCTTATATGTAGATTTGACCAAGATTGGTGTACCCGCATACCTAGCAATTTTTTCTCTCTGGTTATTTCTCCTGTCTCACATATGCTGTAAAGTATTAGCTTCCTTCATTCCCTCGGGTAAAATTACTTATGGCCTATTCAGCCATACTAGTGTTTTAAATGTTTTTAAATGTATGATTTGCCTGGTTCTGTTTGTGGATTACTATTTTTGTACAATAAAATTGACTATTTAACGTGGATCCCATTGGTTTGCATATCCTTTTCTTTTTGTGTTTAGTGTGTAGCGTGTAACTTAACCCTACACGCTACACGCTACACGCTACACTCTACACCCTACACGCTACACCCTACACTCTACACCGTACACTACACGCTACACGCTACACTCTACACCCTACACCCTACACGCTACACGCTACACCCTACACTCTACACGCTACACGCTACACGCTACACCCTACACTCTACACGCTACACGCTACACTCTACACGCTACACGCTACATGCTACACTCTACACTCTACACCCTACACCCTACACGGTACACGCTATACTCTACACCCTACACGCTACACTCTACACGCTACATGCTACACTCTACACCCTACACGCAACACGCTACACTCTACACCCTACACGCTACACTCTGCACGCTACACGCTACACCCTACACGCTATACTCTGCACGCTACACGCTACACTCTACACCATACACGCTACACCCTACGCTCTACACCCTACACCCTACACGCTACACCCGACACCCTACACCCTACATGCTTCACCCTACACGCTACACTCTACACTCTACACCCTACACCCTACACGCTACATGCTACACCCTACACGCTACAATCTACACCCTACACCCTACACGCTACACGCTACACCCTTCACCCTACACTCTACACCCTACACGCTACACGCTACACCCTACACGCTACACGTTACACTCTACACCCTACACCCTACACCCTACTCTCTACATGCTATACTCTACACCCTACACGCTACACTCTACACCCTACACGCTACACGCTACACCCTACACGCTAAACGCTACAGCTTATACCCTACACTCTACACCGTACACCCTACACGCTACACTCTACATCCTACATGCTACACCCTACACCCTACACCCTACATGCTACACCCTACACTCTACAACCTACACCCTACACACTACACGATACACCCTACACCCTACACGCTACACTCTACACGCTACACGCTACACTCTACACCCTACACGCAACACCCTACACCCTACACCCTACAAACTACACGCTACACCCTACACCCTACACCCGACACGCTACACCCTACACGCTACATTCTACACAATACGCTCTACACGCTACACTCTACACCCTACACGCTACACCCTACACCCTACACCCTACACGCTACACGCTACACGCTACACCCTACTCGCTACACCCTACACTCTACACCCTACACGCTACACCCTACACTCTACACGCTACACGCTACACGCTACACTCTACACGCTACACGCTACACTCTACACTCTACACCCTACACCCTACACGCTACACGCTATACACCCTACACGCTACACTCTACACGCTACACGCTACACGCTACACTCTACACGCTACACGCTACTCTCTACACCCTACACGCAACACGCTACACTCTACACCCTACACGCTACACTCTGCATTCTACACGCTACACCCTACACCCTGCATGCTACACTCTGCATGCTACACGCTACACTCTACACTCTACACCCTACACCCTACACGCTACACGCTATACTCTACACCCTACACGCTACACTCTACACCCTACACGCTACACTCTGCATTCTACATGCTACACCCTACACCCTGCATGCTACACTCTGCACGCTACACGCTACACTCTACACTCTACACCCTACACCCTACACGCTATACGCTACACTCTACACCCTGCACGCTACACGCTACACCCTACACGCTACACTCTACACCCTACACGCTACACCCTACACTATACACGCTACACGCTACACTCTACACCCTACACGCTACACCCTACACTCCACACCCTACACCCTACATGCTACACGCTACACCCTACACGCTACACATTACACTCTAAACCCTACACTCTACATCCTACACCCTAAACTCTACACCCTACACGCTACACTCTACACTCTACACCCTACACCCTACATGCTACACGCTACACACTACACTCTACACCCTACACGCTACACGCTACACCCTACAAGCTAAACGCTACAAACTACACGCTACATATTACACTCTACACCCTAGCGTATAGCGTGTAGGGTGTAGAGTGTAGCGTGTAGCATGTAGCGTGTAGGGTGTATGGTGTAGAGTGTAGCATGTAGCGTGTAGGGTGTAGAGTGTAGCGTGTAGGGTGTAGAGTGTAGCATGTAGCGTGTAGGGTGTAGCGTGTAGCGTGTAGGGTGTAGAGTGTCGGGTGTACACCCTACACGCTACACCCTACACTCTACACCGTACACTCTACACGCTACACGCTACACTCTACACCCTACACCCTACACGCTACACGCTACACTCTACACCCTACACTCTACACGCTACACGCTACACGCTACACCCTACACTCTACACGCTACACGCTACACTCTACACGCTACACGCTACATGCTACACTCTACACTCTACACCCTACACCCTACACGCTACACGCTATACTCTACACCCTACACGCTACACTCTACACGCTACATGCTACACTCTACACTCTACACGCTACACGCTACACTCTACACCCTACACGCAACACGCTACACTCTACACCCTACACGCTACACTCTACACGCTACACGCTACACCCTACACGCTATACTCTGCACGCTACACGCTACACTCTACACCATACACGCTACACCCTACACTCTACACCCTACACCCTACACGCTACACCCGACACTCTACACCCTACACGCTACACCCTACACTCTACACGCTACACGCTACACGCTACACTACACGCTACACGCTACACTCTACACTCTACACCCTACACCCTACACGCTACACGCTATACACCCTACACGCTACACTCTACACGCTACACTCTACACGCTACACGCTACACTCTACACCCTACACGCAACACGCTACACTCTACACCCTACACGCTACACTCTGCATTCTACACGCTACACCCTCCACCCTGCATGCTACACTCTGCATGCTACACGCTACACTCTACACTCTACACCCTACACCCTACACGCTACACGCTATACTCTACACCCTACACGCTACACTCTACACCCTACACGCTACACTCTGCATTCTACACGCTACACCCTACACCCTGCATGCTACACTCTGCACGCTACACTCTACACTCTACACCCTACACCCTACACGCTATACGCTACACTCTACACCCTGCACGCTACACGCTACACCCTACACGCTACACTCTACACCCTACACGCTACACCCTACACTCTACACGCTACACGCTACACTCTACACCCTACACGCTACACCCTACACTCCACACCCTACACCCTACATGCTACACGCTACACCCTACACGCTACACATTACACTCTAAACCCTACACTCTACATCCTACACCCTACACTCTACACCCTACACGCTACACTCTACACTCTACACCCTACACCCTACATGCTACACGCTACACACTACACTCTACACCCTACACGCTACACGCTACACCCTACAAGCTAAACGCTACAAACTACACGCTACATATTACACTCTACACCCTAGCGTGTAGCGTGTAGGGTGTAGAGTGTAGCGTGTAGCATGTAGCGTGTAGGGTGTATGGTGTAGAGTGTAGCATGTAGCGTGTAGGGTGTAGAGTGTAGCGTGTAGGGTGTAGAGTGTAGCATGTAGCGTGTAGGGTGTAGGGTGTAGAGCGTAGAGTGTAGCATGTAGCGTGTAGATTGTAGGGTGTACCGTGTAGGGTGTAGAGTGTAGCATGTAGGGTGTAGGGTGTAGAGTGAAGGGTGTAGCATGTAGAGTGTAGCGTGTAGCGTGTACGGTGTAGGGTGTAGAGTGTAGGGTGTAGCGTGTAGCTTGTAGGGTGTAGAGTGTAGCGTGTAGCGTGTAGGGTGTAGAGTGTAGCGAGTAGCGTGTAGTGTGTAGGGTGTAGGGTGTAGAGTGTAGGGTGTAGCGTGTAGGGTGTAGCGTGTAGCGTGTAGCATGTAGCGTGTAGGGTGTAGGGTGTAGGGTGTAGCGTGTAGGGTGTAGAGTGTAGCGTGTAGCGTGTAGGGTGTAGGGTGTAGGGTGTAGCGTGTAGTGTGTAGTGTGTAGCGTGTAGGGTGTAGCGTGTAGCATGTAGCGTGTAGCGTGTAGCATGTAGAGTGTTGGGTGTAGGGTGTAGGGTGTAGCATGTAGAGTGTAGGGTGTAGGGTGTAGCGTGTAGAGTGTAGGGTATAGAGTGTAGCGTCTAGGGTGTAGAGTGTAGCGTGTAGGGTGTAGAGTGTAGCGTGTAGGGTGTAGAATATAGCGTGTAGAGAGTAGGGTGTAGGGTGTAGAGTGTAGGGTGTAGGGTGTAGAGTGTAACGTGTAGCGTGTAGGGTGTAGCGTGTAGGGTGTAGGGTGTAGAGTGTAGGGTGTAGCGTGTAGGGTGTAGCGTGTAGCGTGTAGGGTGTAGGGTGTAGAGTGTAGGGTGTAGTGTGTAGGGTGTAGCGTGTATCGTGTAGCGTGTAGAGTGTAGCGTCTAGCGTATAGGGTGTAGCGTGTAGCGTGTAGATTGTAGCGTGTAGGGTGTAGGGTGTAGGGTGTAGCGTGTAGCGTGTAGGGTGTAGATTGTAGCGTGTAGCGTGTAGGGTGTAGGGTGTAGAGTGCAGAGTGTAGGGTGTAGAGTGTAACGTGTAGTGTGTAGGGTGTAGTGTGTAGCGTGTAGTGTGTAGCGTGTAGGGTGTAGGGTGTAGAGTGTAGCGTGTAGGGTGTAGCATGTAGCGTGTAGGGTGTAGGGTGTATAGTGTAGAGTGTAGCGTGTAGTGTGAAGCATGCAGGGTGTAGGGTGTCGGGTATAGCGTGTAGGGTGTAGAGTGTAGGGTGTAGCGTGTATGGTGTAGAGTGTAGCGTGTAGAGTGTAGCGTGTAGGGTGTAGGGTGTAGCGTGTAGCGTGCAGAGTGTAGCGTGTAGGGTGTAGAGTGTAGCGTGTTGCGTGTAGGGTGTAGCGTGTAGGGTGTAGAGTATAGTGTGTAGCGTGTAGGGTGTAGGGTGTAGAGTGTAGGGTGTAGCGTGTAGCGTGTAGGGTGTAGATTGTAGCGTGTAGGGTGTAGGGTGTAGCGTGTAGCGTGTAGAGTGTAGGGTGTAGAGTGTAGCGTGTAGAGTGTAGGGTGTAGAGTGTAGGGTGTAGAGTGTAACGTGTAGCGTGTATTGTGTAGCGTGTAGCATGTAGGGTGTAGCGTGTAGCGTGTAGGGTGCAGGGTGTAGAGTGTAGCGTGTAGGGTGTAGAGTGTAACGTGTAGCGTGTAGGGTGTAGCGTGTAGCGTGTAGGGTGTAGGGTGTAGAGTGTAACGTGTAGGGTGTAGCGTGTAGCGTGTAGGGTGTAGCGTGTAGTGTGTAGCGTGTAGAGTGTAGGGTGTAGAGTGTAGCGTGTAGGTTGTAGCATGTAGCGTGTAGGGTGTAGGGTGTAGAGTGTAGAGTGTAGCGTGTAGGGTGAAGCATGTAGGGTGTAGGGTGTCGGGTATAGCGTGTAGGGTGTAGGGTGCAGAGTGTAGGGTGTAGCGTGTATGGTGTAGAGTGTAGCGTGTAGCGTGCAGAGTGTAGCGTGCAGGGTGTAGGGTGTAGCGTGTAGAATGCAGAGTGTAGCGTGTAGGGTGTAGAGTGTAGCGTGTTGCGTGTAGGGTGTAGGGTGTAGGGTGTAGCGTGTAGGGTGTTGAGTGTAGCGTGTAGCGTGTAGGGTGTAGGGTGTAGGGTGTAGCGTGTAGGGTGTTGAGTGTAGCATGTAGAGTGTAGGGTGTAGGGTGTAACATGTAGAGTGTAGGGTGTAGGGTGTAGCGTGTAGAGTGTAGGGTATAGAGTGTAGCGTGTAGCGTGTAGAGAGTAGGGTGTAGAGTGTAGCGTGTAGGGTGTAGAGTGTAGCGAGTAGAGTGTAGCGTGTAGGGTGTTGCGTGTAGGGTGTAGAGTGTAGCGTGTAGCGTGTAGAGTGTAGCGTGTAGGGTGTAGGGTGTAGCGTGTAGTGTGTAGGGTGTAGGGTGTAGAGTGTAGGGTGTAGCATGTAGGGTGTAGGGTGTAGGGTGTAGCATGTAGGGTGTAGAGTGTAGCGTGTAGGGTGTACGGTGTAGAGTGTAGGGTATAAGCTGTAGCGTTTAGCGTGTAGGGTGTAGCGTGTAGCGTGTAGGGTGTAGAGTGTAGCGTGTAGGGTGTAGAGTGTAGCGTGTAGCGTGCAGAGTGTAGCATGTAGGGTATAGAGTGTAGCGTGTTGCGTGTAGGGTGTAGAGTGTAGCGTGTAGCGTGTAGAGTGTAGAGTGTAGCGTGTAGCGTGTAGAGTGTAGCGTGTAGGGTGTAGAGTATAGCGTGTAGCGTGTAGGGTGTAGGGTGTAGAGTGTAGAGTGTAGCATGTAGCGTGTAGCGTGTAGAGTGTAGCGTGTAGCGTGTAGAGTGTAGGGTGTAGCGTGTAGCGTGTAGAGTGTAGGGTGTAGAGTGTAGCGTGTAGCGTGTAGAGTGTAGAGTGTAGCGTGTAGCGTGTAGGGTGTAGAGTGTAGCGTGTAGCGTGTAGGGTGTAGGGTGTAGAGTGTAGCGTGTTGAGTGTGCGGTGTAGAGTGTAGGGTGTAGCGTGTAGGGTGTAGAGTGTAGCGTGTAGCGTTTAGCGTGTAGGGTTAAGCTACACGCTACACACTAAACACAAAAAGAAAAGGATATGCAAACCAATGGGATCCACGTTAAATAGTCAATTTTATTGTACAAAAATAGTAATCCACAAACAGAACCAGGCAAAACATACATTTAAAGACATTTAAAACACTAGTATGGCTGAATAGGCCATAAGTAATTTTACCCGAGGGAATGAAGGAAGCTAATACTTTACAGCATATGTGAGACAGGAGAAATAACCAGAGAGAAAAAATTGCTAGGTATGCGGGTACACCAATCTTAGTCAAATCTACATATAAGAAGCCTATTGTTTACGCCAACTGTGACCCCCTGAGTACTATGACAGGAAACATATACTCCAGCCTAGTATCTGGAAGAAATACATCATGGATCCTATTTTGTTCAACACAGCATGCGTGCGCACAGTTGGTAAGCAAATGAAAGCAGACCCCTATAGAAAGGTAATCAGGGAAATAGATATGCTGCAGTACTACAAAATCCTAGTTATTTGGATAAATGTATGCATACAGACGCCTTGTGGAAATACAAAGAATCAGGATCCATTGTCCTAAGGCTTGGAAAAATGCCAGGCCATGCATGAAGTAAATAGGTGTAATTCCATAGCAGTTGTAAAGATAAGTTACCCAAGTCCTGTCCCTTGGGAAAAAAACAAAGGAAGCCCTGAACCCCACGCGTATCGACGCTACTCAAGCGTCTTCATCAGAGGAAAAAGTGACACCCTACACGCTACACGCTACACTCTACACCCTACACGCTACACTCTACACCCTACACGCTACACCCTACACTCTACACGCTACATGCTACACTCTACACCCTACACAATACACGCTACTTGCTACACCCTACATGCTACACTCTACACGCTACACGCTACACGCTACACCCTACACGGTACACCCTACACCCTACACCCTACACGCTACACGCTACACCCTACACCCTACACGCTACAATCTACACGCTACACGCTACACCCTACACCCTACACCCTACACGCTACAATCTACACGCTACACGCTGCACACTATACGCTACACGCTAGACGCTACACTCTACACCCTACACGCTACACCCTACACTCTACACCCTACACCCTACACGCTACACGCTACACCCTACACGCTACACCCTACACTCTACACCCTACACCCTACACGCTACACGCTACACGCTACACCCTACACGCTACACCCTACACTCTACACCCTACACGCTACACCCTACACGCTACACGTTACACTCTACACCCTACACCCTACACCCTACACCCTACTCTCTACACGCTACACTCTACACCCTACACGCTACACTCTACACTCTACACCCTACACCCTACACGCTACACGCTACACGCTACACGCTACACTCTACATGCTAAACGCTACAGCTTATACCCTACACTCTACACCGTACACCCTACATGCTACACTCTACACCCTACACGCTACACCCTACACCCTACATGCTACACCCTACACTACACCCTACACCCTACACGCTACACCCTATGCCCTGCACGCCACACACTACACTCTACACGCTACACACTACACTCTACACGCTACACTGTACACCCTACACCCTACACGCTACACGCTACACTCTACACGCTACACCCTACACCCTACACGCTATACGCTACACTCTACACCCTGCACGCTACACGCTACACCCTACACGCTACACTCTACACCCTACATGCTACACCCTACACTCTACACCCTACACACTACACGCTACTCGCTACACTCTACTCCCTACTCTCTACACGCTACACTCTATACCCTACACTCTACACGCTACGCGCTACACGCTACACACTACACACTACACGCTACACTTTACACTCTACACGCTACACACTACACGCTACACGCTACACTCTACACCCTACACCCTACTCTACATGCTACACGCTACACGCTACATGCTACACCCTACACGCTTCACCCTACACCCTACACGCTACACGCTACACTCTACACCCTACACTCTACACCCTACACGCTACACGCTACACTCTACACGCTAAACGCTACAGCTTATACCCTACACTCTACACCGTACACCCTACACGCTACACTCTACACCCTACACGCTACACCCTACACCCTACATGCTACACCCTACACTCTACACCCTACACCCTACATGCTACACTCTACACCCTACACCCTACTCTACATGCTACTCGCTACACGGTACATGATACACGCTACACCCTACACGCTACACGCTACACCCTACACGCTACACGCTACAAGCCACACTCTACACCCTACACGCTACACCCTACACCCTACTCCCTACACTCTACACGCTACACGCTACACGCTACACCCTACACCCTACACTATACACCCTACACCCTACATGCTACACCCTACACTCTACACCCTACACCCTACATGCTACACTCTACACCCTACACCCTACTCTACATGCTACACGCTACACGGTACATGATACACGCTACACCCTACACGCTACACGCTACACCCTACACGCTACACGCTACACTCCACACCCTACACGCTACACCCTACACCCTACTCCCTACACTCTACACGCTACACGCTACACCCTACACCCTACACTGTACACCCTACACCCTACATGCTACACACTACACTCTGCTCCCTACTCTCTACACGCTACACTCTATACCCTACACTCTACACGCTACGCGCTACACGCTACACACTACACGCTACACCCTACACGCTACACTTTACACTCTACACGCTACACTCTACACTCTACACACTACACCCTACACCCTACACCCTACTCTACATGCTACACGCTACACGCTACATGCTACACCCTACACGCTACATCCTACACCCTACACGCTACACGCTACACTCTACACCCTACACTCTACACCCTACACGCTACACGCTACACGCTACACGCTACACTCTACACGCTAAACGCTACAGCTTATACCCTACACTCTACACCGTACACCCTACACGCTACACTCTACACCCTACACGCTATACCCTACACCCTACACCCTACATGCTACACCCTACACTCTACACCCTACACCCTACACGCTACACGCTACACCCTACGCCCTGCACGCCACACACTACACTCTACACGCTACACCCTACACGCTACACTCTACACGCTACACGCTACACGCTACACGCTACACTCTACACCCTACACGCTACACTCTACACCCTACACACTACACTCTACACGCTACACGGTACACGCTACACGCTACGCCCTACACCCTACACGCTACATGTTACACTCTACACCCTACACGCTACACTCTACACCCTACACGCTACACCCTACACCCTACACGCTACACACTACACGCTACACTCTACACCCTACACGCTGCACTCTATACGCTACACGGTACACGCTACACGCTACACCCTACACCCTACATGCTACACGCTACACCCTACACTGTACACCCTACACCCTACACGCTACACTCTACACGCTACATGCTACACCCTACACTCTACACCCTACACGCTATACGCTACACTCTACACCCTGCACGCTACACGCTACACCCTACACGCTACACTCTACACCCTACACGCTACACTCTACATGCTACACGCTACACGCTACATGCTACACGCTACACCCTACATGCTACACTCTACACCCTACACCCTACACGCTACACTCTACACTCTACACGCTACACGCTACACTCTACACCCTACACGCAACACGCTACACTCTACACCCTACACGCTACACTCTGCACGCTACACGCTACACCCTACACGCTACACTCTACACGCTACACGCTACACTCTACACCATACACGCTACACCCTACACTCTACACCCTACACCCTACACGCTATACCCGACACCCTACACCCTACATGCTTCACCCTACACGCTACACTCTACACTCTACACCCTACACCCTACACGCTACATGCTACACTCTACACGCTACACTCTACACCCTACACGCTACACTCTACATCCTACACCCTACACGCTATACGCTACACTCTACACCCTGCACGCTACACGCTACACTCTACACCCTACACGCTACACCCTACACTCTACACTCTCCACCCTACACGCTACACGCTACACTCTACACGCTACACCCTACACGCTACACTCCACACCCTACACGCAACACCCTACACTCTACACCCTACACCCTAAACCCTACACGCTACACCCTACACGCTACACTCTACACCCTACACCCTACACCCTACACGCTACACGCTACACTCTACACCCTACACACGCTACACGCTACACTCTACACCCTACACGCTGCACTCTACACCCTACACGCTACACCCTACACCCTACACACGCTACACGCTACATGCTACACCCTACACCCTACAGCCTATACGCTACACGCTACACTCTACACCCTACAAGCTACACGCTACACCCTACACTCTACACCCTACACCGTACACGCTACACGCTACACTCTACACGCTACACCCTTCACTCTACACCCTACACCCTACATGCTACACTCTACACCCTACACGGTACACCCTACAATCTACACGCTACATGCTACACTCTACACTCTACACCCTACACCCTACACGCTACATGCTACACTCTACACCCTACACGCTACACTCTACACCCTACACGCTACACTCTACACCCTACACGCTACACGCTAGGGTGTAGAGTGTAATATGTAGCGTGTAGTTTGTAGCGTTTAGCTAGTAGGGTGTAGCGTGTAGCATGTAGGGTGTAGAGTGTAGCGTGTAGCGTGTAGCATGTAGGGTGTAGGGTGTAGAGTGTAGCGTGTAGGGTGTAGAGTGTAGGGTGTAGGATGTAGAGTGTAGGGTTTAGAGTGTAATGTGTAGCGTGTAGGGTGTAGCGTGTAGCATGTAGGGTGTAGGGTGTGGAGTGTAGGGTGTAGCGTGTAGGGTGTAGAGTGTAGCGTGTAGCGTGTAGGGTGTAGGGTGTAGAGTGTAGGGTGTAGCGTGTAGGGTGTAGAGTGTAGCGTGTAGGGTGTAGCGTGTAGCGTGCAGGGTGTAGAGTGTAGCGTATAGCGTGTAGGGTGTAGAGTGTAGGGTGTAGCGTGTAGGGTGTAGAGTGTAGGGTGTAGCGTGTAGGGTGTAGAGTGTAGCGTGTATCGTGTAGGGTGTAGGGTGTAGGGTGTAGCGTGTAGGGTGTAGAGTGTAGCGTGTAGCGTGTAGGGTGTAGGGTGTAGGGTGTAGCGTGTAGTGTGTAGCGTGTAGCGTGTAGGGTGTAGCGTGTAGCATGTAGCGTGTAGCGTGTAGCATGTAGAGTGTAGAGTGTAGGGTGTAGGGTGTAGCATGTAGAGTGTAGGGTGTAGCGTGTAGAGTGTAGGGTATAGAGTGTAGGGTGTAGAGTGTAGCATGTAGCGTGTAGAGTGTAGGGTGTAGCGTGTAGGGTGTAGAGTGTAGCGTGTAGGGTGTAGAGTGTAGCGTGTAGCGTGTAGCGTATAGTGTGTAGCGTGTAGCGTGTAGATTGTAGCGTGTAGGGTGTAGGGTGTAGGGTGTAGCGTGTAGCGTGTAGGGTGTAGGGTGTAGGGTGTACCGTGTAGGGTTTAGCGTGTAGCGTGTAGAGTGTAGCATGTAGGGTGTCACTTTTTCCTCTGATGAAGACGCGTGAGTAGCGTCGATACGCGTGGGGTTCAGGGCTTCCTGTGTTTTTTTCCCGAGGGACAGGACTGCTATGGAATTACACCTATTTACTTCATGCATGGCCTGGCATTTTTCCAAGCCTTAGGACAATGGATCCTGATTCTTTCTATTTCCACAAGGCGTCTGTATGCATACATTTATCCAAATAACTAGGATTTTGTAGTACTGCAGCATATCTATTTCCCTGATTACCTTTCTATAGGGGTCTGCTTTCATTTGCTTACCAACTGTGCGCACGCATGCTGTGTTGAACAAAATAGGATCCATGATGTATTTCTTCCAGATACTAGGCTGGAGTATATGTTTCCTGTCATAGTACTCAGGGGGTCACAGTTGGCAGTAAACAATAGGCTTCTTATATGTAGATTTGACCAAGATTGGTGTACCCGCATACCTAGCAATTTTTTCTCTCTGGTTATTTCTCCTGTCTCACATATGCTGTAAAGTATTAGCTTCCTTCATTCCCTCGGGTAAAATTACTTATGGCCTATTCAGCCATACTAGTGTTTTAAATGTTTTTAAATGTATGATTTGCCTGGTTCTGTTTGTGGATTACTATTTTTGTACAATAAAATTGACTATTTAACGTGGATCCCATTGGTTTGCATATCCTTTTCTTTTTGTGTTTAGTGTGTAGCGTGTAACTTAACCCTACACGCTACACGCTACACGCTACACTCTACACCCTACACGCTACACCCTACACTCTACACCGTACACTCTACACGCTACACGCTACACTCTACACCCTACACCCTACACCCTACACGCTACACGCTATACTCTACACCCTACACGCTACACTCTACACGCTACATGCTACACTCTACACTCTACACGCTACACGCTACACTCTACACCCTACACGCAACACGCTACACTCTACACCCTACACGCTACACTCTGCACGCTACACGCTACACCCTACACGCTATACTCTGCACGCTACACGCTACACTCTACACCATACACGCTACACCCTACGCTCTACACCCTATACCCTACACGCTACACCCGACACCCTACACCCTACATGCTTCACCCTACACGCTACACTCTACACTCTACACCCTACACCCTACACGCTACATGCTACACCCTACACGCTACAATCTACACCCTACACCCTACACGCTACACGCTACACGCTACACCCTTCACCCTACACTCTACACCCTACACGCTACACGCTACACCCTACACGCTACACGTTACACTCTACACCTTACACCCTACACCCTACTCTCTACATGCTATACTCTACACCCTACACGCTACACTCTACACCCTACACGCTACACGCTACACCCTACACGCTAAACGCTACAGCTTATACCCTACACTCTACACCGTACACCCTACACGCTACACTCTACACCCTACATGCTACACCCTACACCCTACACCCTACATGCTACACCCTACACTCTACAACCTACACCCTACACACTACACGCTACACCCTACACCCTACACGCTACACTCTACACGCTACACGCTACACTCTACACCCTACACGCAACACCCTACACCCTACACCCTACAAACTACACGCTACACCCTACACCCTACACCCGACACGCTACACCCTACACGCTACACTCTACACGCTACACTCTACACCCTACACTCTACACGCTACATGCTACACTCTACATTCTACACAATACGCTCTACACGCTACACTCTACACCCTACACGCTACACTCTACACTCTACACCCTACTCTCTACACGCTACACTCTATACCCTACACTCTACACGCTACAGCCTACACCCTACACTCTACATGCTACACCCTACAGCCTACACCCTACACTCTACATGCTACACGCTACACGATACATGCTACACGCTACACCCTACACGCTACACGCTACACTCTACACACTACACGCTACACCCTACAGCCTACACCCTACACGCTACACTCTACACCCTACACGCTACACCCTACACCCTACACCCTACACGCTACACGCTACACGCTACACCCTACTCGCTACACCCTACACTCTACACCCTACACGCTACACCCTACACTCTACACGCTACACGCTACACTCTACACGCTACACGCTACACTCTACACTCTACACCCTACACCCTACACGCTACACGCTATACACCCTACACGCTACACTCTACACGCTACACGCTACACGCTACACTCTACACGCTACACGCTACACTCTACACCCTACACGCAACACGCTACACTCTACACCCTACACGCTACACTCTGCAGAGTGTAGCGTGTAGCATGTAGGGTGTAGGGTGTAGAGTGTAGCGTGTAGGGTGTAGAGTGTAGGGTGTAGGATGTAGAGTGTAGGGTTTAGAGTGTAATGTGTAGCGTGTAGGGTGTAGCGTGTAGCATGTAGGGTGTAGGGTGTGGAGTGTAGGGTGTAGCGTGTAGGGTGTAGAGTGTAGCGTGTAGCGTGTAGGGTGTAGGGTGTAGAGTGTAGGGTGTAGCGTGTAGGGTGTAGAGTGTAGAGTGTAGGGTGTAGCGTGTAGCGTGCAGGGTGTAGAGTGTAGCGTATAGCGTGTAGGGTGTAGAGTGTAGGGTGTAGCGTGTAGGGTGTAGAGTGTGGGGTGTAGCGTGTAGGGTGTAGAGTGTAGCGTGTATCGTGTAGGGTGTAGGGTGTAGGGTGTAGCGTGTAGGGTGTAGAGTGTAGCGTGTAGCGTGTAGGGTGTAGGGTGTAGGGTGTAGCGTGTAGTGTGTAGCGTGTAGCGTGTAGGGTGTAGCGTGTAGCATGTAGCGTGTAGCGTGTAGCATGTAGAGTGTAGAGTGTAGGGTGTAGGGTGTAGCATGTAGAGTGTAGGGTGTAGGGTGTAGCGTGTAGAGTGTAGGGTATAGAGTGTAGCATCTAGGGTGTAGAGTGTAGCATGTAGCGTGTAGGGTGTAGAGTGTAGGGTGTAGGGTGTAGAGTGTAGGGTGTAGCGTGTAGAGTGTAGCGTGTAGCGTGTAGGGTGTAGGGTGTACAGTGTAGGGTGTAGGGTGTAGCGTGTAGAGTGTAGTGTGTGGCGTGCAGGGCGTAGGGTGTAGCGTGTAGGGTGTAGGGTGTAGAGTGTAGGGTGTAGCATGTAGGGTGTAGGGTGTAGGGTGTAGCGTGTAGGGTGTAGAGTGTAGCATGTAGGGTGTACGGTGTAGAGTGTAGGGTATAAGCTGTAGCGTTTAGCGTGTAGAGTGTAGCGTGCAGCGTGTAGGGTGTAGGGTGTAGAGTGTAGCGTGTAGGGTGTAGAGTGTAGAGTGTAGAGAGTAGGGTGTAGGGTGTAGAGTGTAGGGTGTAGGGTGTAGAGTGTAACGTGTAGCGTGTAGGGTGTAGCGTGTAGGGTGTAGAGTGTAGGGTGTAGCGTGTAGGGTGTAGCGTGTAGCGTGTAGCGTGTAGGGTGTAGAGTGTAGGGTGTAGCGTGTAGGGTGTAGCGTGTAGCGTGTAGCGTGTAGCGAGTAGGTTGTAGGGTGTAGAGTGTAGGGTGTAGCGTGTAGGGTGTAGCGTGTATCGTGTAGCGTGTAGAGTGTAGCGTCTAGCGTGTAGCGTATAGTGTGTAGCGTGTAGCGTGTAGATTGTAGCGTGTAGGGTGTAGGGTGTACCGTGTAGGGTGTAGCGTGTAGCGTGTAGCGTGTAGAGTGTAGCATGTAGGGTGTAGCAAGTAGCGTGTATTGTGTAGGGTGTAGAGTGTAGCATGTAGCGTGTAGAGTGTAGGGTGTAGCGTGTAGGGTGTAGAGTGTAGCGTGTAGGGTGTAGAGTGTAGCGTGTAGCGTGTAGCGTATAGTGTGTAGCGTGTAGCGTGTAGATTGTAGCGTGTAGGGTGTAGGGTGTAGGGTGTAGCGTGTAGCGTGTAGGGTGTAGGGTGTAGGGTGTACCGTGTAGGGTTTAGCGTGTAGCGTGTAGAGTGTAGCATGTAGGGTGTAGCAAGCAGCGTGTATTGTGTAGGGTGTAGAGTGTAACGTGTAGGGTGTCACTTTTTCCTCTGATGAAGACGCTTGAGTAGCGTCGATACGCGTGGGGTTCAGGGCTTCCTTTGTTTTTTTCCCGAGGGACAGGACTGCTATGGAATTACACCTATTTACTTCATGCATGGCCTGGCATTTTTCCAAGCCTTAGGACAATGGATCCTGATTCTTTCTATTTCCACAAGGCGTCTGTATGCATACATTTATCCAAATAACTAGGATTTTGTAGTACTGCAGCATATCTATTTCCCTGATTACCTTTCTATAGGGGTCTGCTTTCATTTGCTTACCAACTGTGCGCACGCATGCTGTGTTGAACAAAATAGGATCCATGATGTATTTCTTCCAGATACTAGGCTGGAGTATATGTTTCCTGTCATAGTACTCAGGGGGTCACAGTTGGCAGTAAACAATAGGCTTCTTATATGTAGATTTGACCAAGATTGGTGTACCCGCATACCTAGCAATTTTTTCTCTCTGGTTATTTCTCCTGTCTCACATATGCTGTAAAGTATTAGCTTCCTTCATTCCCTCGGGTAAAATTACTTATGGCCTATTCAGCCATACTAGTGTTTTAAATGTTTTTAAATGTATGATTTGCCTGGTTCTGTTTGTGGATTACTATTTTTGTACAATAAAATTGACTATTTAACGTGGATCCCATTGGTTTGCATATCCTTTTCTTTTTGTGTTTAGTGTGCAGCGTGTAACTTAACCCTACACGCTACACGCTACACGCTACACTCTACACCCTACACGCTACACCCTACACTCTACACCGTACACTCTACACGCTACACGCTACACTCTACACCCTACACCCTACACGCTACACGCTACACGCTACACCCTACACTCTACACGCTACACGCTACACGCTACACCCTACACTCTACACGCTACACGCTACACTCTACACGCTACACGCTACATGCTACACTCTACACTCTACACCCTACACCCTACACGCTACACGCTATACTCTACACCCTACACGCTACACTCTACACGCTACATGCTACACTCTACACTCTACACGCTACACGCTACACTCTACACCCTACACGCAACACGCTACACTCTACACCCTACACGCTACACTCTGCACGCTACACGCTACACCCTACACGCTATACTCTGCACGCTACACGCTACACTCTACACCATACACGCTACACCCTACGCTCTACACCCTATACCCTACACGCTACACCCGACACCCTACACCCTACATGCTTCACCCTACACGCTACACTCTACACTCTACACCCTACACCCTACACGCTACATGCTACACCCTACACGCTACAATCTACACCCTACACCCTACACGCTACACGCTACACCCTTCACCCTACACTCTACACCCTACACGCTACACGCTACACCCTACACGCTACACGTTACACTCTACACCCTACACCCTACACCCTACTCTCTACATGCTATACTCTACACCCTACACGCTACACTCTACACCCTACACGCTACACGCTACACCCTACACGCTAAACGCTACAGTTTATACCCTACACTCTACACCGTACACCCTACACGCTACACTCTACACCCTACATGCTACACCCTACACCCTACACCCTACATGCTACACCCTACACTCTACAACCTACACCCTACACACTACACGCTACACCCTACACCCTACACGCTACACTCTACACGCTACACGCTACACTCTACACCCTACACGCAACACCCTACACCCTACACCCTACAAACTACACGCTACACCCTACACCCTACACCCGACACGCTACACCCTACACGCTACACTCTACACGCTACACTCTACACCCTACACTCTACACGCTACATGCTACACTCTACATTCTACACAATACGCTCTACACGCTACACTCTACACCCTACACGCTACACTCTACACTCTACACCCTACTCTCTACACGCTACACTCTACACCCTACACGCTACACTCTACACTCTACACCCTACTCTCTACACGCTACACTCTATACCCTACACTCTACACGCTACAGCCTACACCCTACACTCTACATGCTACACCCTACAGCCTACACCCTACACTCTACATGCTACACGCTACACGATACATGCTACACGCTACACCCTACACGCTACACGCTACACTCTACACACTACACGCTACACCCTACAGCCTACACCCTACACGCTACACTCTACACCCTACACGCTACACCCTACACCCTACACGCTACACGCTACACGCTACACCCTACTCGCTACACCCTACACTCTACACCCTACACGCTACACCCTACACTCTACACGCTACACGCTACACTCTACACGCTACACGCTACACTCTACACTCTACACCCTACACCCTACACGCTACACGCTATACACCCTACACGCTACACTCTACACGCTACACGCTACACGCTACACTCTACACGCTACACGCTACACTCTACACCATACACGCAACACGCTACACTCTACACCCTACACGCTACACTCTGCATTCTACACGCTACACCCTACACCCTGCATGCTACACTCTGCATGCTACACGCTACACTCTACACTCTACACCCTACACCCTACACGCTACACGCTATACTCTACACCCTACACGCTACACTCTACACCCTACACGCTACACTCTGCATTCTACACGCTACACCCTACACCCTGCATGCTACACTCTGCACGCTACACGCTACACTCTACACTCTACACCCTACACCCTACACGCTATACGCTACACTCTACACCCTGCACGCTACACGCTACACCCTACACGCTACACTCTACACCCTACACGCTACACCCTACACTCTACACGCTACACGCTACACTCTACACCCTACACGCTACACCCTACACTCCACACCCTACACCCTACATGCTACACGCTACACCCTACACGCTACACATTACACTCTAAACCCTACACTCTACATCCTACACCCTACACTCTACACCCTACACGCTACACTCTACACTCTACACCCTACACCCTACATGCTACACGCTACACACTACACTCTACACCCTACACGCTACACGCTACACCCTACAAGCTAAACGCTACAAACTACACGCTACATATTACACTCTACACCCTAGCGTATAGCGTGTAGGGTGTAGAGTGTAGCGTGTAGCATGTAGCGTGTAGGGTGTATGGTGTAGAGTGTAGCATGTAGCGTGTAGGGTGTAGAGTGTAGCGTGTAGGGTGTAGAGTGTAGCATGTAGCGTGTAGGGTGTAGCGTGTAGCGTGTAGCGTGTAGAGTGTAGGGTGTAGCGTGTAGGGTGTAGAGTGTCGGGTGTACACCCTACACGCTACACGCTATACTCTACACCCTACACGCTACACTCTACACGCTACATGCTACACTCTACACTCTACACGCTACACGCTACACTCTACACCCTACACGCAACACGCTACACTCTACACCCTACACGCTACACTCTACACGCTACACGCTACACCCTACACGCTATACTCTGCACGCTACACGCTACACTCTACACCATACACGCTACACCCTACACTCTACACCCTACACCCTACACGCTACACCCGACACTCTACACCCTACACGCTACACCCTACACTCTACACGCTACACGCTACACGCTACACGCTACACGCTACACGCTACACTCTACACTCTACACCCTACACCCTACACGCTACACGCTATACACCCTACACGCTACACTCTACACGCTACACGCTACACGCTACACTCTACACGCTACACGCTACACTCTACACCCTACACGCAACACGCTACACTCTACACCCTACACGCTACACTCTGCAGAGTGTAGCGTGTAGCATGTAGGGTGTAGGGTGTAGAGTGTAGCGTGTAGGGTGTAGAGTGCAGCATGTAGGGTGTAGGGTGTGGAGTGTAGGGTGTAGCGTGTAGGGTGTAGAGTGCAGCGTGTAGGGTGTAGGGTGTAGAGTGTAGGGTGTAGCGTGTAGGGTGTAGAGTGTAGCATGTAGGGTGTAGGGTGTGGAGTGTAGGGTGTAGCGTGTAGGGTGTAGAGTGCAGCGTGTAGGGTGTAGGGTGTAGAGTGTAGGGTGTAGCGTGTAGGGTGTAGAGTGTAGCATGTAGGGTGTAGAGTGTAGGGTGTAGCGTGTATCGTGTAGCGTGTAGAGTGTAGCGTCTAGCGTGTAGCGTATAGTGTGTAGCGTGTAGCGTGTAGATTGTAGCGTGTAGGGTGTAGGGTGTACCGTGTAGGTTGTAGCGTGTAGCGTGTAGCGTGTAGAGTGTAGCATGTAGGGTGTAGCAAGTAGCGTGTATTGTGTAGGGTGTAGAGTGTAGCATGTAGCGTGTAGAGTGTAGGGTGTAGCGTGTAGGGTGTAGAGTGTAGCGTGTAGGGTGTAGAGTGTAGCGTGTAGCGTGTAGCGTATAGTGTGTAGCGTGTAGCGTGTAGATTGTAGCGTGTAGGGTGTAGGGTGTAGGGTGTAGCGTGTAGCGTGTAGGGTGTAGGGTGTAGGGTGTACCGTGTAGGGTTTAGCGTGTAGCGTGTAGAGTGTAGCATGTAGGGTGTAGCAAGCAGCGTGTATTGTGTAGGGTGTAGAGTGTAGCGTGTAGGGTGTCACTTTTTCCTCTGATGAAGACGCTTGAGTAGCGTCGATACGCGTGGGGTTCAGGGCTTCCTTTGTTTTTTTCCCGAGGGACAGGACTGCTATGGAATTACACCTATTTACTTCATGCATGGCCTGGCATTTTTCCAAGCCTTAGGACAATGGATCCTGATTCTTTCTATTTCCACAAGGCGTCTGTATGCATACATTTATCCAAATAACTAGAATTTTGTAGTACTGCAGCATATCTATTTCCCTGATTACCTTTCTATAGGGGTCTGCTTTCATTTGCTTACCAACTGTGCGCACGCATGCTGTGTTGAACAAAATAGGATCCATGATGTATTTCTTCCAGATACTAGGCTGGAGTATATGTTTCCTGTCATAGTACTCAGGGGGTCACAGTTGGCAGTAAACAATAGGCTTCTTATATGTAGATTTGACCAAGATTGGTGTACCCGCATACCTAGCAATTTTTTCTCTCTGGTTATTTCTCCTGTCTCACATATGCTGTAAAGTATTAGCTTCCTTCATTCCCTCGGGTAAAATTACTTATGGCCTATTCAGCCATACTAGTGTTTTAAATGTTTTTAAATGTATGATTTGCCTGGTTCTGTTTGTGGATTACTATTTTTGTACAATAAAATTGACTATTTAAAGTGGATCCCATTGGTTTGCATATCCTTTTCTTTTTGTGTTTAGTGTGTAGCGTGTAACTTAACCCTACACGCTACACGCTACACGCTACACGCTACACTCTACACCCTACACGCTACACCCTACACTCTACACCGTACACTCTACACGCTACACGCTACACTCTACACTCTACACGCTACACGCTACACGCTACACCCTACACGCTACACGCTACACCCTACACTCTACACGCTACACGCTACACCCTACACTCTACACGCTACACGCTACACTCTACACGCTACACGCTACATGCTACACTCTACACTCTACACCCTACACCCTACACGCTATACTCTACACCCTACACGCTACACTCTACACGCTACATGCTACACTCTACACTCTACACGCTACACGCTACACTCTACACCCTACACGCAACACGCTACACTCTACACCCTACACGCTACACTCTGCACGCTACACGCTACACCCTACACGCTATACTCTGCACGCTACACGCTACACTCTACACCATACACGCTACACCCTACGCTCTACACCCTACACCCTACACGCTACACCCGACACCCTACACCCTACATGCTTCACCCTACACGCTACACTCTACACTCTACACCCTACACCCTACACGCTACATGCTACACCCTACACGCTACAATCTACACCCTACACCCTACACGCTACACGCTACACGCTACACCCTTCACCCTACACTCTACACCCTACACGCTACACGCTACACCCTACACGCTACACGTTACACTCTACACCCTACACCCTACACCCTACTCTCTACATGTTATACTCTACACCCTACACGCTACACTCTACACCCTACACGCTACACGCTACACCCTACACGCTAAACGCTACAGCTTATACCCTACACTCTACACCGTACACCCTACACGCTACACTCTACACCCTACATGCTACACCCTACACCCTACACCCTACATGCTACACCCTACACTCTACAACCTACACCCTACACACTACACGCTACACCCTACACCCTACACGCTACACTCTACACGCTACACGCTACACTCTACACCCTACACGCAACACCCTACACCCTACACCCTACAAACTACACGCTACACCCTACACCCTACACCCGACACGCTACACCCTACACGCTACACTCTACACGCTACACTCTACACCCTACACTCTACACGCTACATGCTACACTCTACATTCTACACAATACGCTCTACACGCTACACTCTACACCCTACACGCTACACTCTACACTCTACACCCTACTCTCTACACGCTACACTCTATACCCTACACTCTACACGCTAACAGCCTACACCCTACACTCTACATGCTACACCCTACAGCCTACACCCTACACTCTACATGCTACACGCTACACGATACATGCTACACGCTACACGCTACACGCTACACTCTACACACTACACGCTACACCCTACAGCCTACACCCTACACGCTACACTCTACACCCTACACGCTACACCCTACACCCTACACCCTACACGCTACACGCTACACGCTACACCCTACTCGCTACACCCTACACTCTACACCCTACACGCTACACCCTACACTCTACACGCTACACGCTACACGCTACACTCTACACGCTACACGCTACACTCTACACTCTACACCCTACACCCTACACGCTACACGCTATACACCCTACACGCTACACTCTACACGCTACACGCTACACGCTACACTCTACACGCTACACGCTACACTCTACACCCTACACGCAACACGCTACACTCTACACCCTACACGCTACACTCTGCATTCTACACGCTACACCCTACACCCTGCATGCTACACTCTGCATGCTACACGCTACACTCTACACTCTACACCCTACACCCTACACGCTACACGCTATACTCTACACCCTACACGCTACACTCTACACCCTACACGCTACACTCTGCATTCTACACGCTACACCCTACACCCTGCATGCTACACTCTGCACGCTACACGCTACACTCTACACTCTACACCCTACACCCTACACGCTATACGCTACACTCTACACCCTGCACGCTACACGCTACACCCTACACGCTACACTCTACACCCTACACGCTACACCCTACACTCTACACGCTACACGCTACACTCTACACCCTACACGCTACACCCTACACTCCACACCCTACACCCTACATGCTACACGCTACACCCTACACGCTACACATTACACTCTAAACCCTACACTCTACATCCTACACCCTACACTCTACACCCTACACGCTACACTCTACACTCTACACCCTACACCCTACATGCTACACGCTACACACTACACTCTACACCCTACACGCTACACGCTACACCCTACAAGCTAAACGCTACAAACTACACGCTACATATTACACTCTACACCCTAGCGTATAGCGTGTAGGGTGTAGAGTGTAGCGTGTAGCATGTAGCGTGTAGGGTGTATGGTGTAGAGTGTAGCATGTAGCGTGTAGGGTGTAGAGTGTAGCGTGTAGGGTGTAGAGTGTAGCATGTAGCGTGTAGGGTGTAGCGTGTAGCGTGTAGCGTGTAGAGTGTAGGGTGTAGCGTGTAGGGTGTAGAGTGTCGGGTGTACACCCTACACGCTACACCCTACACTCTACACCGTACACTCTACATGCTACACGCTACACTCTACACCCTACACCCTACACGCTACACGCTACACTCTACACCCTACACTCTACACGCTACACGCTACACCCTACACTCTACACGCTACACGCTACACTCTACACGCTACACGCTACATGCTACACTCTACACTCTACACCCTACACCCTACACGCTACACGCTATACTCTACACCCTACACGCTACACTCTACACGCTACATGCTACACTCTACACTCTACACGCTACACGCTACACTCTACACCCTACACGCTACACTCTGCACGCTACACGCTACACCCTACACGCTATACTCTGCACGCTACACGCTACACTCTACACCATACACGCTACACCCTACACTCTACACCCTACACCCTACACGCTACACCCGACACTCTACACCCTACACGCTACACCCTACACTCTACACGCTACACGCTACACTCTACACGCTACACGCTACACTCTACACTCTACACCCTACACCCTACACGCTACACGCTATACACCCTACACGCTACACTCTACACGCTACACGCTACACGCTACACTCTACACGCTACACGCTACACTCTACACCCTACACGCAACACGCTACACTCTACACCCTACACGCTACACTCTGCATTCTACACGCTACACCCTCCACCCTGCATGCTACACTCTGCATGCTACACGCTACACTCTACACTCTACACCCTACACCCTACACGCTACACGCTATACTCTACACCCTACACGCTACACTCTACACCCTACACGCTACACTCTGCATTCTACACGCTACACCCTACACCCTGCATGCTACACTCTGCACGCTACACTCTACACTCTACACCCTACACCCTACACGCTATACGCTACACTCTACACCCTGCACGCTACACGCTACACCCTACACGCTACACTCTACACCCTACACGCTACACCCTACACTCTACACGCTACACGCTACACTCTACACCCTACACGCTACACCCTACAATCCACACCCTACACCCTACATGCTACACGCTACACCCTACACGCTACACATTACACTCTAAACCCTACACTCTACATCCTACACCCTACACTCTACACCCTACACGCTACACTCTACACTCTACACCCTACACCCTACATGCTACACGCTACACACTACACTCTACACCCTACACGCTACACGCTACACCCTACAAGCTAAACGCTACAAACTACACGCTACATATTACACTCTACACCCTAGCGTGTAGCGTGTAGGGTGTAGAGTGTAGCGTGTAGCATGTAGCGTGTAGGGTGTATGGTGTAGAGTGTAGCATGTAGCGTGTAGGGTGTAGAGTGTAGCGTGTAGGGTGTAGGGTGTAGGGTGTAGAGTGTAGCATGTAGCGTGTAGATTGTAGGGTGTACCGTGTAGGGTGTAGAGTGTAGCATGTAGGGTGTAGGGTGTAGAGTGAAGGGTGTAGCGTGTAGAGTGTAGCGTGTAGCGTGTACGGTGTAGGGTGTAGAGTGTAGGGTGTAGCGTGTAGCTTGTAGGGTGTAGAGTGTAGCGTGTAGCGTGTAGGGTGTAGAGTGTAGCGAGTAGCGTGTAGTGTGTAGGGTGTAGGGTGTAGAGTGTAGGGTGTAGCGTGTAGGGTGTAGCGTGTAGCGTGTAGCATGTAGCGTGTAGGGTGTAGGGTGTAGGGTGTAGCGTGTAGGGTGTAGAGTGTAGCGTGTAGCGTGTAGGGTGTAGGGTGTAGGGTGTAGCGTGTAGTGTGTAGTGTGTAGCGTGTAGGGTGTAGCGTGTAGCATGTAGCGTGTAGCGTGTAGCATGTAGAGTGTAGGGTGTAGGGTGTAGGGTGTAGCATGTAGAGTGTAGGGTGTAGGGTGTAGCGTGTAGAGTGTAGGGTATAGAGTGTAGCGTCTAGGGTGTAGAGTGTAGCGTGTAGGGTGTAGAGTGTAGCGTGTAGGGTGTAGAATATAGCGTGTAGAGAGAAGGGTGTAGGGTGTAGAGTGTAGGGTGTAGGGTGTAGAGTGTAACGTGTAGCGTGTAGGGTGTAGCGTGTAGCGTGTAGGGTGTAGGGTGTAGAGTGTAGGGTGTAGCGTGTAGGGTGTAGCGTGTAGTGTGTAGCGTGTAGGGTGTAGGGTGTAGAGTGTAGGGTGTAGTGTGTAGGGTGTAGCGTGTATCGTGTAGCGTGTAGAGTGTAGCGTCTAGCGTATAGGGTGTAGCGTGTAGCGTGTAGATTGTAGCGTGTAGGGTGTAGGGTGTAGGGTGTAGCGTGTAGCTTGTAGGGTGTAGATTGTAGCGTGTAGCGTGTAGGGTGTAGGGTGTAGAGTGCAGAGTGTAGGGTGTAGAGTGTAACGTGTAGTGTGTAGGGTGTAGTGTGTAGCGTGTAGTGTGTAGCGTGTAGGGTGTAGAGTGTAGCGTGTAGTGTGAAGCATGCAGGGTGTAGGGTGTCGGGTATAGCGTGTAGGGTGTAGAGTGTAGGGTGTAGCGTGTATGGTGTAGAGTGTAGCGTGTAGAGTGTAGCGTGTAGGGTGTAGGGTGTAGCGTGTAGCGTGCAGAGTGTAGCGTGTAGGGTGTAGAGTGTAGCGTGTTGTGTGTAGGGTGTAGCGTGTAGGGTGTAGAGTATAGTGTGTAGCGTGTAGGGTGTAGGGTGTAGAGTGTAGGGTGTAGCGTGTAGCGTGTAGGGTGTAGGGTGTAGATTGTAGCGTGTAGGGTGTAGGGTGTAGCGTGTAGCGTGTAGAGTGTAGGGTGTAGTGTGTAGGGTGTAGCGTGTATCGTGTAGCGTGTAGAGTGTAGCGTCTAGCGTATAGGGTGTAGCGTGTAGCGTGTAGATTGTAGCGTGTAGGGTGTAGGGTGTAGCGTGTAGCGTGTAGGGTGTAGTTTGTAGCGTGTAGCGTGTAGGGTGTAGGGTGTAGAGTGCAGAGTGTAGGGTGTAGAGTGTAACGTGTAGTGTGTAGGGTGTAGTGTGTAGCGTGTAGTGTGTAGCGTGTAGGGTGTAGGGTGTAGAGTGTAGCGTGTAGGGTGTAGCATGTAGCGTGTAGGGTGTAGGGTGTATAGTGTAGAGTGTAGCGTGTAGTGTGAAGCATGCAGGGTGTAGGGTGTCGGGTATAGCGTGTAGGGTGTAGAGTGTAGGGTGTAGCGTGTATGGTGTAGAGTGTAGCGTGTAGAGTGTAGCGTGTAGGGTGTAGGGTGTAGCGTGTAGCGTGCAGAGTGTAGCGTGTAGGGTGTAGAGTGTAGCGTGTTGTGTGTAGGGTGTAGCGTGTAGGGTGTAGAGTATAGTGTGTAGCGTGTAGGGTGTAGGGTGTAGAGTGTAGGGTGTAGCGTGTAGCGTGTAGGGTGTAGGGTGTAGATTGTAGCGTGTAGGGTGTAGGGTGTAGCGTGTAGCGTGTAGAGTGTAGGGTGTAGAGTGTAGCGTGTAGAGTGTAGGGTGTAGAGTGTAGGGTGTAGAGTGTAACGTGTAGCGTGTATTGTGTAGCGTGTAGCATGTAGGGTGTAGCGTGTAGCGTGTAGGGTGCAGGGTGTAGAGTGTAGCGTGTAGGGTGTAGAGTGTAACGTGTAGCGTGTAGGGTGTAGCGTGTAGCGTGTAGGGTGTAGGGTGTAGAGTGTAACGTGTAGCGTGTAGGGTGTAGCGTGTTGCGTGTAGGGTGTAGCGTGTAGTGTGTAGCGTGTAGAGTGTAGGGTGTAGAGTGTAGCGTGTAGGTTGTAGCATGTAGCGTGTAGGGTGTAGGGTGTAGAGTGTAGAGTGTAGCGTGTAGGGTGAAGCATGTAGGGTGTAGGGTGTCGGGTATAGCGTGTAGGGTGTAGGGTGTAGAGTGTAGGGTGTAGCGTGTATGGTGTAGAGTGTAGCGTGTAGCGTGCAGAGTGTAGCGTGCAGGGTGTAGGGTGTAGCGTGTAGAATGCAGAGTGTAGCGTGTAGGGTGTAGAGTGTAGCGTGTTGCGTGTAGGGTGTAGAGTGTAGGGTGTAGCATGTAGGGGGTAGAGTGTAGAGTGTAGCGTGTAGCGTGTAGGGTGTAGGGTGTAGGGTGTAGCGTGTAGGGTGTTGAGTGTAGCGTGTAGCGTGTAGGGTGTAGGGTGTAGGGTGTAGCGTGTAGGGTGTTGAGTGTAGCATGTAGAGTGTAGGGTGTAGGGTGTAGCATGTAGAGTGTAGGGTGTAGGGTGTAGCGTGTAGAGTGTAGGGTATAGAGTGTAGCGTGTAGCGTGTAGAGAGTAGGGTGTAGAGTGTAGCGTGTAGGGTGTAGAGTGTAGCGAGTAGAGTGTAGCGTGTAGGGTGTTGCGTGTAGGGTGTAGAGTGTAGCGTGTAGCGTGTAGAGTGTAGCGTGTAGGGTGTAGGGTGTAGCGTGTAGTGTGTAGGGTGTAGGGTGTAGAGTGTAGGGTGTAGCATGTAGGGTGTAGGGTGTAGGGTGTAGCATGTTGGGTGTAGAGTGTAGCGTGTAGGGTGTACGGTGTAGAGTGTAGGGTATAAGCTGTAGCGTTTAGCGTGTAGGGTGTAGCGTGTAGCGTGTAGGGTGTAGAGTGTAGCGTGTAGGGTGTAGGATGTAGCGTGTAGCGTGCAGAGTGTAGCATGTAGGGTATAGAGTGTAGCGTGTTGCGTGTAGGGTGTAGAGTGTAGCGTGTAGCGTGTAGAGTGTAGAGTGTAGCGTGTAGCGTGTAGAGTGTAGCGTGTAGCGTGTAGGGTGTAGGGTGTAGAGTGTAGCGTGTAGAGTGTGCGGTGTAGAGTGTAGGGTGTAGCGTGTAGGGTGTAGAGTGTAGCGTGTAGCGTTTAGCGTGTAGGGTTAAGCTACACGCTACACACTAAACACAAAAAGAAAAGGATATGCAAACCAATGGGATCCACGTTAAATAGTCAATTTTATTGTACAAAAATAGTAATCCACAAACAGAACCAGGCAAAACATACATTTAAAGACATTTAAAACACTAGTATGGCTGAATAGGCCATAAGTAATTTTACCCGAGGGAATGAAGGAAGCTAATACTTTACAGCATATGTGAGACAGGAGAAATAACCAGAGAGAAAAAATTGCTAGGTATGCGGGTACACCAATTTTAGTCAAATCTACATATAAGAAGCCTATTGTTTACTGCCAACTGTGACCCCCTGAGTACTATGACAGGAAACATATACTCCAGCCTAGTATCTGGAAGAAATACATCATGGATCCTATTTTGTTCAACACAGCATGCGTGCGCACAGTTGGTAAGCAAATGAAAGCAGACCCCTATAGAAAGGTAATCAGGGAAATAGATATGCTGCAGTACTACAAAATCCTAGTTATTTGGATAAATGTATGCATACAGACGCCTTGTGGAAATACAAAGAATCAGGATCCATTGTCCTAAGGCTTGGAAAAATGCCAGGCCATGCATGAAGTAAATAGGTGTAATTCCATAGCAGTTGTAAAGATAAGTTACCCAAGTCCTGTCCCTTGGGAAAAAAACAAAGGAAGCCCTGAACCCCACGCGTATCGACGCTACTCAAGCGTCTTCATCAGAGGAAAAAGTGACACCCTACACGCTACACGCTACACTGTACACCCTACACGCTACACTCTACACCCTACACGCTACACCCTACACTCTACACGCTACATGCTACACTCTACACCCTACACAATACACGCTACTTGCTACACCCTACATGCTACACTCTACACGCTACACGCTACACGCTACACCCTACACGGTACACCCTACACCCTACACCCTACACGCTACACGCTACACCCTACACCCTACACGCTACAATCTACACGCTACACGCTACACCCTACACCCTACACCCTACACGCTACAATCTACACGCTACACGCTGCACACTATACGCTACACGCTAGACGCTACACTCTACACCCTACACGCTACACCCTACACTCTACACCCTACACCCTACACGCTACACGCTACACGCTACACCCTACACGCTACACCCTACACTCTACACCCTACACCCTACACGCTACACGCTACACGCTACACCCTACACGCTACACCCTACACTCTACACCCTACACGCTACACCCTACACGCTACACGTTACACTCTACACCCTACACCCTACACTCTACACCCTACACCCTACTCTCTACACGCTACACTCTACACCCTACACGCTACACTCTACACTCTACACCCTACACCCTACACGCTACACGCTACACGCTACACTCTACACGCTAAACGCTACAGCTTATACCCTACACTCTACACCGTACACCCTACATGCTACACTCTACACCCTACACGCTACACCCTACACCCTACATGCTACACCCTACACTACACCCTACACCCTACACGCTACACCCTATGCCCTGCACGCCACACACTACACTCTACACGCTACACACTACACTCTACACGCTACACTGTACACCCTACACCCTACACGCTACACGCTACACTCTACACGCTACACCCTACACCCTACACGCTATACGCTACACTCTACACCCTGCACGCTACACGCTACACCCTACACGCTACACTCTACACCCTACATGCTACACCCTACACTCTACACCCTACACACTACACGCTACTTGCTACACCCTACATGCTACATGCTACACCCTACACTCTACACCCTACACACTACACGCTACATGCTACACCCTACACCCTACACGCTACACTCTACACTCTACTCCCTACTCTCTACACGCTACACTCTATACCCTACACTCTACACGCTACGCGCTACACGCTACACACTACACGCTACACTTTACACTCTATACGCTACACACTACACGCTACACGCTACACTCTACACCCTACACCCTACTCTACATGCTACACGCTACACGCTACACACTACACACTACACGCTACACTTTACACTCTACACGCTACACACTACACGCTACACGCTACACCCTACACTCTACACCCTACACCCTACACGCTATACCCGACACCCTACACCCTACATGCTTCACCCTACACGCTACACTCTACACCCTACACCCTACACTCTACACCCTACACCCTACTCTCTACACGCTACACTCTACACCCTACACGCTACACTCTACACTCTACACCCTACACCCTACACGCTACACGCTACACGCTACACTCTACACGCTAAACGCTACAGCTTATACCCTACACTCTACACCGTACACCCTACATGCTACACTCTACACCCTACACGCTACACCCTACACCCTACATGCTACACCCTACACTACACCCTACACCCTACACGCTACACCCTATGCCCTGCACGCCACACACTACACTCTACACGCTACACACTACACTCTACACGCTACACTGTACACCCTACACCCTACACGCTACACGCTACACTCTACACGCTACACCCTACACCCTACACGCTATACGCTACACTCTACACCCTGCACGCTACACGCTACACCCTACACGCTACACTCTACACCCTACATGCTACACCCTACACTCTACACCCTACACACTACACGCTACTTGCTACACCCTACATGCTACATGCTACACCCTACACTCTACACCCTACACACTACACGCTACATGCTACACCCTACACCCTACACGCTACACTCTACACTCTACTCCCTACTCTCTACACGCTACACTCTATACCCTACACTCTACACGCTACGCGCTACACGCTACACACTACACGCTACACTTTACACTCTATACGCTACACACTACACGCTACACGCTACACTCTACACCCTACACCCTACTCTACATGCTACACGCTACACGCTACACACTACACACTACACGCTACACTTTACACTCTACACGCTACACACTACACGCTACACGCTACACCCTACACTCTACACCCTACACCCTACACGCTATACCCGACACCCTACACCCTACATGCTTCACCCTACACGCTACACTCTACACCCTACACGCTACACTCTACATCCTACACCCTACACGCTATACGCTACACTCTACACCCTGCACGCTACACGCAACACCCTACACTCTACACCCTACACCCTAAACCCTACACGCTACACCCTACACGCTACACTCTACACCCTACACCCTACACGCTACACGCTACACTCTACACCCTACACCCTACACACGCTACACGCTACACTCTACACCCTACACGCTGCACTCTACACCCTACACGCTACACCCTACACCCTACACACGCTACACGCTACATGCTACACTCTACACCCTACACCCTACATGATACATGCTACACCCTACACGCTACAGCCTATACGCTACACGCTACACTCTACACCCTACAAGCTACACGCTACACGCTACACCCTACACTCTACACCCTACACCGTACACGCTACACGCTACACTCTACACGCTACACCCTTCACTCTACACCCTACACCCTACATGCTACACTCTACACCCTACACGGTACACCCTACAATCTACACGCTACATGCTACACTCTACACTCTACACCCTACACCCTACACGCTACATGCTACACTCTACACCCTACACGCTACACTCTACACCCTACACGCTACACTCTACACCCTACACGCTACACGCTAGGGTGTAGAGTGTAATATGTAGCGTGTAGTTTGTAGCGTTTAGCTAGTAGGGTGTAGCGTGTAGCGTGTAGGGTGTAGAGTGTAGGGTGTAGCGTGTATCGTGTAGCGTGTAGAGTGTAGCGTCTAGCATGTAGCGTATAGTGTGTAGCGTGTAGCGTGTAGATTGTAGCGTGTAGGGTGTAGGGTGTAGGGTGTAGGGTGTACCGTGTAGGGTGTAGCGTGTAGCGTGTAGCGTGTAGAGTGTAGCATGTAGGGTGTAGCAAGTAGCGTGTATTGTGTAGGGTGTAGAGTGTAGCATGTAGCGTGTAGAGTGTAGGGTGTAGCGTGTAGGGTGTAGAGTGTAGCGTGTAGGGTGTAGAGTGTAGCGTGTAGCGTGTAGCGTATAGTGTGTAGCGTGTAGCGTGTAGATTGTAGCGTGTAGGGTGTAGGGTGTAGCGTGTAGCGTGTAGGGTGTAGGGTGTAGGGTGTACCGTGTAGGGTTTAGCGTGTAGCGTGTAGAGTGTAGCATGTAGGGTGTAGCAAGCAGCGTGTATTGTGTAGGGTGTAGAGTGTAGCGTGTAGGGTGTCACTTTTTCCTCTGATGAAGACGCTTGAGTAGCGTCGATACGCGTGGGGTTCAGGGCTTCCTTTGTTTTTTTCCCGAGGGACAGGACTGCTATGGAATTACACCTATTTACTTCATGCATGGCCTGGCATTTTTCCAAGCCTTAGGACAATGGATCCTGATTCTTTCTATTTCCACAAGGCGTCTGTATGCATACATTTATCCAAATAACTAGGATTTTGTAGTACTGCAGCATATCTATTTCTCTGATTACCTTTCTATAGGGGTCTGCTTTCATTTGCTTACCAACTGTGCGCACGCATGCTGTGTTGAACAAAATAGGATCCATGATGTATTTCTTCCAGATACTAGGCTGGAGTATATGTTTCCTGTCATAGTACTCAGGGGGTCACAGTTGGCAGTAAACAATAGGCTTCTTATATGTAGATTTGACCAAGATTGGTGTACCCGCATACCTAGCAATTTTTTCTCTCTGGTTATTTCTCCTGTCTCACATATGCTGTAAAGTATTAGCTTCCTTCATTCCCTCGGGTAAAATTACTTATGGCCTATTCAGCCATACTAGTGTTTTAAATGTTTTTAAATGTATGATTTGCCTGGTTCTGTTTGTGGATTACTATTTTTGTACAATAAAATTGACTATTTAACGTGGATCCCATTGGTTTGCATATCCTTTTCTTTTTGTGTTTAGTGTGTAGCGTGTAACTTAACCCTACACGCTACACGCTACACGCTACACTCTACACCCTACACGCTACACCCTACACTCTACACCGTACACTCTACACGCTACACGCTACACTCTACACCCTACACCCTACACGCTACACGCTACACCCTACACTCTACACGCTACACGCTACACGCTACACCCTACACTCTACACGCTACACGCTACACTCTACACGCTACACGCTATATGCTACACTCTACACTCTACACCCTACACCCTACACGCTACACGCTATACTCTACACCCTACACGCTACACGCTACACTCTACACGCTACATGCTACACTCTACACTCTACACGCTACACGCTATATGCTACACTCTACACTCTACACCCTACACCCTACACGCTACACGCTATACTCTACACCCTACACGCTACACTCTGCACGCTACACGCTACACCCTACACGCTATACTCTGCACGCTACACGCTACACTCTACACCATACACGCTACACCCTACGCTCTACACCCTACACCCTACACGCTACACCCGACACCCTACACCCTACATGCTTCACCCTACACGCTACACTCTACACTCTACACCCTACACCCTACACGCTACATGCTACACCCTACACGCTACAATCTACACCCTACACCCTACACGCTACACGCTACACGCTACACCCTTCACCCTACACTCTACACCCTACACGCTACACGCTACACGCTACACCCTACACGCTACACTTTAACTCTACACCCTACACCCTACACCCTACTCTCTACATGCTATACTCTACACCCTACACGCTACACTCTACACCCTACACGCTACACGCTACACCCTACACGCTAAACGCTACAGCTTATACCCTACACTCTACACCGTACACCCTACACGCTACACTCTACACCCTACATGCTACACCCTACACCCTACACCCTACATGCTACACCCTACACTCTACAACCTACACCCTACACACTACACGCTACACCCTACACCCTACACGCTACACTCTACACGCTACACGCTACACTCTACACCCTACACGCAACACCCTACACCCTACACCCTACAAACTACACGCTACACCCTACACCCTACACCCGACACGCTACACCCTACACGCTACACTCTACACGCTACACTCTACACCCTACACTCTACACGCTACATGCTACACTCTACATTCTACACAATACGCTCTACACGCTACACTCTACACCCTACACGCTACACTCTACACTCTACACCCTACTCTCTACACGCTACACTCTATACCCTACACTCTACACGCTACAGCCTACACCCTACACTCTACATGCTACACCCTACAGCCTACACCCTACACTCTACATGCTACACGCTACACGATACATGCTACACGCTACACCCTACACGCTACACGCTACACTCTACACACTACACGCTACACCCTACAGCCTACACCCTACACGCTACACTCTACACCCTACACGCTACACCCTACACCCTACACCCTACACGCTACACGCTACACGCTACACCCTACTCGCTACACCCTACACTCTACACCCTACACGCTACACCCTACACTCTACACGCTACACGCTACACGCTACACTCTACACGCTACACGCTACACTCTACACTCTACACCCTACACCCTACACGCTACACGCTATACACCCTACACGCTACACTCTACACGCTACACGCTACACGCTACACTCTACACGCTACACGCTACACTCTACACCCTACACGCAACACGCTACACTCTACACCCTACACGCTACACTCTGCATTCTACACGCTACACCCTACACCCTGCATGCTACACTCTGCATGCTACACGCTACACTCTACACTCTACACCCTACACCCTACACGCTACACGCTATACTCTACACCCTACACGCTACACTCTACACCCTACACGCTACACTCTGCATTCTACACGCTACACCCTACACCCTGCATGCTACACTCTGCACGCTACACGCTACACTCTACACTCTACACCCTACACCCTACACGCTATACGCTACACTCTACACCCTGCACGCTACACGCTACACCCTACACGCTACACTCTACACCCTACACGCTACACCCTACACTCTACACGCTACACGCTACACTCTACACCCTACACGCTACACCCTACACTCCACACCCTACACCCTACATGCTACACGCTACACCCTACACGCTACACATTACACTCTAAACCCTACACTCTACATCCTACACCCTACACTCTACACCCTACACGCTACACTCTACACTCTACACCCTACACCCTACATGCTACACGCTACACACTACACTCTACACCCTACACGCTACACGCTACACCCTACAAGCTAAACGCTACAAACTACACGCTACATATTACACTCTACACCCTAGCGTATAGCGTGTAGGGTGTAGAGTGTAGCGTGTAGCATGTAGCGTGTAGGGTGTATGGTGTAGAGTGTAGCATGTAGCGTGTAGGGTGTAGAGTGTAGCGTGTAGGGTGTAGAGTGTAGCATGTAGCGTGTAGGGTGTAGCGTGTAGCGTGTAGCGTGTAGAGTGTAGGGTGTAGCGTGTAGGGTGTAGAGTGTCGGGTGTACACCCTACACGCTACACCCTACACTCTACACCGTACACTCTACACGCTACACGCTACACTCTACACCCTACACCCTACACGCTACACGCTACACTCTACACCCTACACTCTACACGCTACACGCTACACCCTACACTCTACACGCTACACGCTACACTCTACACGCTACACGCTACATGCTACACTCTACACTCTACACCCTACACCCTACACGCTACACGCTATACTCTACACCCTACACGCTACACTCTACACGCTACATGCTACACTCTACACTCTACACGCTACACTCTACACCCTACACGCAACACGCTACACTCTACACCCTACACGCTACACTCTACACGCTACACGCTACACCCTACACGCTATACTCTGCACGCTACACGCTACACTCTACACCATACACGCTACACCCTACACTCTACACCCTACACCCTACACGCTACACCCGACACTCTACACCCTACACGCTACACCCTACACTCTACACGCTACACGCTACACGCTACACTCTACACGCTACACGCTACACTCTACACTCTACACCCTACACCCTACACGCTACACGCTATACACCCTACACGCTACACTCTACACGCTACACGCTACACGCTACACTCTACACGCTACACGCTACACTCTACACCCTACACGCAACACGCTACACTCTACACCCTACACGCTACACTCTGCATTCTACACGCTACACCCTCCACCCTGCATGCTACACTCTGCATGCTACACGCTACACTCTACACTCTACACCCTACACCCTACACGCTACACGCTATACTCTACACCCTACACGCTACACTCTACACCCTACACGCTACACTCTGCATTCTACACGCTACACCCTACACCCTGCATGCTACACTCTGCACGCTACACTCTACACTCTACACCCTACACCCTACACGCTATACGCTACACTCTACACCCTGCACGCTACACGCTACACCCTACACGCTACACTCTACACCCTACACGCTACACCCTACACTCTACACGCTACACGCTACACTCTACACCATACACGCTACACCCTACACTCCACACCCTACACCCTACATGCTACACGCTACACCCTACACGCTACACATTACACTCTAAACCCTACACTCTACATCCTACACCCTACACTCTACACCCTAGACGCTACACTCTACACTCTACACCCTACACCCTACATGCTACACGCTACACACTACACTCTACACCCTACACGCTACACGCTACACCCTACAAGCTAAACGCTACAAACTACACGCTACATATTACACTCTACACCCTAGCGTGTAGCGTGTAGGGTGTAGAGTGTAGCCTGTAGCATGTAGCGTGTAGGGTGTATGGTGTAGAGTGTAGCATGTAGCGTGTAGGGTGTAGAGTGTAGCGTGTAGGGTGTAGAGTGTAGCATGTAGCGTGTAGGGTGTAGGGTGTAGAGCGTAGAGTGTAGCATGTAGCGTGTAGATTGTAGGGTGTACCGTGTAGGGTGTAGAGTGTAGCATGTAGGGTGTAGAGTGAAGGGTGTAGCGTGTAGAGTGTAGCGTGTAGCGTGTACGGTGTAGAGTGTAGCGAGTAGCGTGTAGTGTGTAGCGTGTAGCGTGTAGCATGTAGCGTGTAGGGTGTAGGGTGTAGGGTGTAGCGTGTAGGGTGTAGAGTGTAGCGTGTAGCGTGTAGGGTGTAGGGTGTAGGGTGTAGCGTGTAGTGTGTAGTGTGTAGCGTGTAGGGTGTAGCGTGTAGCATGTAGCGTGTAGCGTGTAGCATGTAGAGTGTAGGGTGTAGGGTGTAGGGTGTAGCATGTAGAGTGTAGGGTGTAGGGTGTAGCGTGTAGAGTGTAGGGTATAGAGTGTAGCGTCTAGGGTGTAGAGTGTAGCGTGTAGGGTGTAGAGTGTAGCGTGTAGGGTGTAGAATATAGCGTGTAGAGAGTAGGGTGTAGGGTGTAGAGTGTAGGGTGTAGGGTGTAGAGTGTAACGTGTAGCGTGTAGGGTGTAGCGTGTAGCGTGTAGGGTGTAGGGTGTAGAGTGTAGGGTGTAGCGTGTAGGGTGTAGCGTGTAGCGTGTAGGGTGTAGGGTGTAGAGTGTAGGGTGTAGTGTGTAGGGTGTAGCGTGTATCGTGTAGCGTGTAGAGTGTAGCGTCTAGCGTATAGGGTGTAGCGTGTAGCGTGTAGATTGTAGCGTGTAGGGTGTAGGGTGTAGGGTGTAGCGTGTAGCGTGTAGGGTGTAGATTGTAGCGTGTAGCGTGTAGGGTGTAGGGTGTAGAGTGCAGAGTGTAGGGTGTAGAGTGTAACGTGTAGTGTGTAGGGTGTAGTGTGTAGCGTGTAGTGTGTAGCGTGTAGGGTGTAGGGTGTAGAGTGTAGCGTGTAGGGTGTAGCATGTAGCGTGTAGGGTGTAGGGTGTATAGTGTAGAGTGTAGCGTGTAGTGTGAAGCATGCAGGGTGTAGGGTGTCGGGTATAGCGTGTAGGGTGTAGAGTGTAGGGTGTAGCGTGTATGGTGTAGAGTGTAGCGTGTAGAGTGTAGCGTGTAGGGTGTAGGGTGTAGCGTGTAGCGTGCAGAGTGTAGCGTGTAGGGTGTAGAGTGTAGCGTGTTGCGTGTAGGGTGTAGCGTGTAGGGTGTAGAGTATAGTGTGTAGCGTGTAGGGTGTAGGGTGTAGAGTGTAGGGTGTAGCGTGTAGCGTGTAGGGTGTAGATTGTAGCGTGTAGGGTGTAGGGTGTAGCGTGTAGCGTGTAGAGTGTAGGGTGTAGAGTGTAGCGTGTAGAGTGTAGGGTGTAGAGTGTAGGGTGTAGAGTGTAACGTGTAGCGTGTATTGTGTAGCGTGTAGCATGTAGGGTGTAGCGTGTCGCGTGTAGGGTGCAGGGTGTAGAGTGTAGCGTGTAGGGTGTAGAGTGTAACGTGTAGCGTGTAGGGTGTAGCGTGTAGCGTGTAGGGTGTAGGGTGTAGAGTGTAACGTGTAGCGTGTAGGGTGTAGCGTGTAGCGTGTAGGGTGTAGCGTGTAGTGTGTAGCGTGTAGAGTGTAGGGTGTAGAGTGTAGCGTGTACGTTGTAGCATGTAGCGTGTAGGGTGTAGGGTGTAGAGTGTAGAGTGTAGCGTGTAGGGTGAAGCATGTAGGGTGTAGGGTGTCGGGTATAGCGTGTAGGGTGTAGGGTGTAGAGTGTAGGGTGTAGCGTGTATGGTGTAGAGTGTAGCATGTAGCGTGCAGAGTGTAGCGTGCAGGGTGTAGGGTGTAGCGTGTAGAATGCAGAGTGTAGCGTGTAGGGTGTAGAGTGTAGCGTGTTGCGTGTAGGGTGTAGAGTGTAGGGTGTAGCATGTAGGGGGTAGAGTGTAGAGTGTAGCGTGTAGCGTGTAGGGTGTAGGGTGTAGGGTGTAGCGTGTAGGGTGTTGAGTGTAGCGTGTAGCGTGTAGGGTGTAGGGTGTAGGGTGTAGCGTGTAGGGTGTTGAGTGTAGCATGTAGAGTGTAGGGTGTAGGGTGTAGCATGTAGAGTGTAGGGTGTAGGGTGTAGCGTGTAGAGTGTAGGGTATAGAGTGTAGCGTGTAGCGTGTAGAGAGTAGGGTGTAGAGTGTAGCGTGTAGGGTGTAGAGTGTAGCGAGTAGAGTGTAGCGTGTAGGGTGTTGCATGTAGGGTGTAGAGTGTAGCGTGTAGCGTGTAGAGTGTAGCGTGTAGGGTGTAGGGTGTAGCGTGTAGTGTGTAGGGTGTAGGGTGTAGAGTGTAGGGTGTAGCATGTAGGGTGTAGGGTGTAGGGTGTAGCATGTAGGGTGTAGAGTGTAGCGTGTAGGGTGTACGGTGTAGAGTGTAGGGTATAAGCTGTAGCGTTTAGCGTGTAGGGTGTAGCGTGTAGCGTGTAGGGTGTAGAGTGTAGCGTGTAGAGTGTAGAGTGTAGCGTGTAGCGTGCAGAGTGTAGCATGTAGGGTATAGAGTGTAGCGTGTTGCGTGTAGGGTGTAGAGTGTAGCGTGTAGCGTGTAGAGTGTAGAGTGTAGCGTGTAGCGTGTAGAGTGTAGCGTGTAGGGTGTAGAGTATAGCGTGTAGCGTGTAGGGTGTAGGGTGTAGAGTGTAGAGTGTAGCATGTAGCGTGTAGCGTGTAGAGTGTAGCGTGTAGCGTGTAGAGTGTAGGGTGTAGCGTGTAGCGTGTAGCGTGTAGAGTGTAGGGTGTAGAGTGTAGCGTGTAGAGTGTAGAGTGTAGCGTGTAGCGTGTAGGGTGTAGAGTGTAGCGTGTAGCGTGTAGGGTGTAGGGTGTAGAGTGTAGCGTGTAGAGTGTGCGGTGTAGAGTGTAGGGTGTAGCGTGTAGGGTGTAGAGTGTAGCGTGTAGCGTTTAGCGTGTAGGGTTAAGCTACACGCTACACACTAAACACAAAAAGAAAAGGATATGCAAACCAATGGGATCCACGTTAAATAGTCAATTTTATTGTACAAAAATAGTAATCCACAAACAGAACCAGGCAAAACATACATTTAAAGACATTTAAAACACTAGTATGGCTGAATAGGCCATAAGTAATTTTACCCGAGGGAATGAAGGAAGCTAATACTTTACAGCATATGTGAGACAGGAGAAATAACCAGAGAGAAAAAATTGCTAGGTATGCGGGTACACCAATCTTAGTCAAATCTACATATAAGAAGCCTATTGTTTACTGCCAACTGTGACCCCCTGAGTACTATGACAGGAAACATATACTCCAGCCTAGTATCTGGAAGAAATACATCATGGATCCTATTTTGTTCAACACAGCATGCGTGCGCACAGTTGGTAAGCAAATGAAAGCAGACCCCTATAGAAAGGTAATCAGGGAAATAGATATGCTGCAGTACTACAAAATCCTAGTTATTTGGATAAATGTATGCATACAGACGCCTTGTGGAAATACAAAGAATCAGGATCCATTGTCCTAAGGCTTGGAAAAATGCCAGGCCATGCATGAAGTAAATAGGTGTAATTCCATAGCAGTCCTGTCCCTTGGGAAAAAAACAAAGGAAGCCCTGAACCCCACGCGTATCGACGCTACTCAAGCGTCTTCATCAGAGGAAAAAGTGACACCCTACACGCTACACGCTACACTCTACACCCTACACGCTACACTCTACACCCTACACGCTACACCCTACACTCTACACGCTACATGCTACACGCTATACTCTACACCCTACACGCTACACTCTACACGCTACATGCTACACTCTACACTCTACACGCTACACGCTACACTCTACACCCTACACGCAACACGCTACACTCTACACCCTACACGCTACACTCTGCACGCTACACGCTACACCCTACACGCTATACTCTGCACGCTACACGCTACACTCTACACCATACACGCTACACCCTACGCTCTACACCCTACACCCTACACGCTACACCCGACACCCTACACCCTACATGCTTCACCCTACACGCTACACTCTACACTCTACACCCTACACCCTACACGCTACATGCTACACCCTACACGCTACAATCTACACCCTACACCCTACACGCTACACGCTACACCCTTCACCCTACACTCTACACCCTACACGCTACACGCTACACCCTACACGCTACACGTTACACTCTACACCCTACACCCTACACCCTACTCTCTACATGCTATACTCTACACCCTACACGCTACACTCTACACCCTACACGCTACACGCTACACCCTACACGCTAAACGCTACAGCTTATACCCTACACTCTACACCGTACACCCTACACGCTACACTCTACACCCTACATGCTACACCCTACACCCTACACCCTACATGCTACACCCTACACTCTACAACCTACACCCTACACACTACACGCTACACCCTACACCCTACACGCTACACTCTACACGCTACACTCTACACCCTACACGCAACACCCTACACCCTACACCCTACAAACTACACGCTACACCCTACACCCTACACCCGACACGCTACACCCTACACGCTACACTCTACACGCTACACTCTACACCCTACACTCTACACGCTACATGCTACACTCTACATTCTACACAATACGCTCTACACGCTACACTCTACACCCTACACGCTACACTCTACACTCTACACCCTACTCTCTACACGCTACACTCTATACCCTACACTCTACACGCTACAGCCTACACCCTACACTCTACATGCTACACCCTACAGCCTACACCCTACACTCTACATGCTACACGCTACACGATACATGCTACACGCTACACCCTACACGCTACACGCTACACTCTACACACTACACGCTACACCCTACAGCCTACACCCTACACGCTACACTCTACACCCTACACGCTACACCCTACACCCTACACCCTACACGCTACACGCTACACCCTACTCGCTACACCCTACACTCTACACCCTACACGCTACACCCTACACTCTACACGCTACACGCTACACGCTACACTCTACACGCTACACGCTACACTCTACACTCTACACCCTACACCCTACACGCTACACGCTATACACCCTACACGCTACACTCTACACGCTACACGCTACACTCTACACGCTACACGCTACACTCTACACCCTACACGCAACACGCTACACTCTACACCCTACACGCTACACTCTGCATTCTACACGCTACACCCTACACCCTGCATGCTACACTCTGCATGCTACACGCTACACTCTACACTCTACACCCTACACCCTACACGCTACACGCTATACTCTACACCCTACACGCTACACTCTACACCCTACACGCTACACTCTGCATTCTACACGCTACACCCTACACCCTGCATGCTACACTCTGCACGCTACACGCTACACTCTACACTCTACACCCTACACGCTATACGCTACACTCTACACCCTGCACGCTACACGCTACACCCTACACGCTACACTCTACACCCTACACGCTACACCCTACACTCTACACGCTACACGCTACACTCTACACCCTACACGCTACACCCTACACTCCACACCCTACACCCTACATGCTACACGCTACACCCTACACGCTACACATTACACTCTAAACCCTACACTCTACATCCTACACCCTACACTCTACACCCTACACGCTACACTCTACACTCTACACCCTACACCCTACATGCTACACGCTACACACTACACTCTACACCCTACACGCTACACGCTACACCCTACAAGCTAAACGCTACAAACTACACGCTACATATTACACTCTACACCCTAGCGTATAGCGTGTAGGGTGTAGAGTGTAGCGTGTAGCATGTAGCGTGTAGGGTGTATGGTGTAGAGTGTAGCATGTAGCGTGTAGGGTGTAGAGTGTAGCGTGTAGGGTGTAGAGTGTAGCATGTAGCGTGTAGGGTGTAGCGTGTAGCGTGTAGCGTGTAGAGTGTAGGGTGTAGCGTGTAGGGTGTAGAGTGTCGGGTGTACACCCTACACGCTACACCCTACACTCTACAACGTACACTCTACACGCTACACGCTACACTCTACACCCTACACCCTACACGCTACACGCTACACTCTACACCCTACACTCTACACGCTACACGCTACACCCTACACTCTACACGCTACACGCTACACTCTACACGCTACACGCTACATGCTACACTCTACACTCTACACCCTACACCCTACACGCTACACGCTATACTCTACACCCTACACGCTACACTCTACACGCTACATGCTACACTCTACACTCTACACGCTACACTCTACACCCTACACGCAACACGCTACACTCTACACCCTACACGCTACACTCTACACGCTACACGCTACACCCTACACGCTATACTCTGCACGCTACACGCTACACTCTACACCATACACGCTACACCCTACACTCTACACCCTACACCCTACACGCTACACCCGACACTCTACACCCTACACGCTACACCCTACACTCTACACGCTACACGCTACACGCTACACTCTACACGCTACACGCTACACTCTACACTCTACACCCTACACCCTACACGCTACACGCTATACACCCTACACGCTACACTCTACACGCTACACGCTACACGCTACACTCTACACGCTACACGCTACACTCTACACCCTACACGCAACACGCTACACTCTACACCCTACACGCTACACTCTGCATTCTACACGCTACACCCTCCACCCTGCATGCTACACTCTGCATGCTACACGCTACACTCTACACTCTACACCCTACACCCTACACGCTACACGCTATACTCTACACCCTACACGCTACACTCTACACCCTACACGCTACACTCTGCATTCTACACGCTACACCCTACACCCTGCATGCTACACTCTGCACGCTACACTCTACACTCTACACCCTACACCCTACACGCTATACGCTACACTCTACACCCTGCACGCTACACGCTACACCCTACACGCTACACTCTACACCCTACACGCTACACCCTACACTCTACACGCTACACGCTACACTCTACACCCTACACGCTACACCCTACACTCCACACCCTACACCCTACATGCTACACGCTACACCCTACACGCTACACATTACACTCTAAACCCTACACTCTACATCCTACACCCTACACTCTACACCCTAGACGCTACACTCTACACTCTACACCCTACACCCTACATGCTACACGCTACACACTACACTCTACACCCTACACGCTACACGCTACACCCTACAAGCTAAACGCTACAAACTACACGCTACATATTACACTCTACACCCTAGCGTGTAGCGTGTAGGGTGTAGAGTGTAGCCTGTAGCATGTAGCGTGTAGGGTGTATGGTGTAGAGTGTAGCATGTAGCGTGTAGGGTGTAGAGTGTAGCGTGTAGGGTGTAGAGTGTAGCATGTAGCGTGTAGGGTGTAGGGTGTAGAGCGTAGAGTGTAGCATGTAGCGTGTAGATTGTAGGGTGTACCGTGTAGGGTGTAGAGTGTAGCATGTAGGGTGTAGAGTGAAGGGTGTAGCGTGTAGAGTGTAGCGTGTAGCGTGTACGGTGTAGAGTGTAGCGAGTAGCGTGTAGTGTGTAGCGTGTAGCGTGTAGCATGTAGCGTGTAGGGTGTAGGGTGTAGGGTGTAGCGTGTAGGGTGTAGAGTGTAGCGTGTAGCGTGTAGGGTGTAGGGTGTAGGGTGTAGCGTGTAGTGTGTAGTGTGTAGCGTGTAGGGTGTAGCGTGTAGCATGTAGCGTGTAGCGTGTAGCATGTAGAGTGTAGGGTGTAGGGTGTAGGGTGTAGCATGTAGAGTGTAGGGTGTAGGGTGTAGCGTGTAGAGTGTAGGGTATAGAGTGTAGCGTCTAGGGTGTAGAGTGTAGCGTGTAGGGTGTAGAGTGTAGCGTGTAGGGTGTAGAATATAGCGTGTAGAGAGTAGGGTGTAGGGTGTAGAGTGTAGGGTGTAGGGTGTAGAGTGTAACGTGTAGCGTGTAGGGTGTAGCGTGTAGCGTGTAGGGTGTAGGGTGTAGAGTGTAGGGTGTAGCGTGTAGGGTGTAGCGTGTAGCGTGTAGGGTGTAGGGTGTAGAGTGTAGGGTGTAGTGTGTAGGGTGTAGCGTGTATCGTGTAGCGTGTAGAGTGTAGCGTCTAGCGTATAGGGTGTAGCGTGTAGCGTGTAGATTGTAGCGTGTAGGGTGTAGGGTGTAGGGTGTAGCGTGTAGCGTGTAGGGTGTAGATTGTAGCGTGTAGCGTGTAGGGTGTAGGGTGTAGAGTGCAGAGTGTAGGGTGTAGAGTGTAACGTGTAGTGTGTAGGGTGTAGTGTGTAGCGTGTAGTGTGTAGCGTGTAGGGTGTAGGGTGTAGGGTGTAGAGTGTAGCGTGTAGGGTGTAGCATGTAGCGTGTAGGGTGTAGGGTGTATAGTGTAGAGTGTAGCGTGTAGTGTGAAGCATGCAGGGTGTAGGGTGTCGGGTATAACGTGTAGGGTGTAGAGTGTAGGGTGTAGCGTGTATGGTGTAGAGTGTAGCGTGTAGGGTGTAGGGTCTAGCGTGTAGCGTGCAGAGTGTAGCGTGTAGGGTGTAGAGTGTAGCGTGTTGCGTGTAGGGTGTAGCGTGTAGGGTGTAGAGTATAGTGTGTAGCGTGTAGGGTGTAGGGTGTAGAGTGTAGGGTGTAGCGTGTAGGGTGTAGATTGTAGCGTGTAGGGTGTAGGGTGTAGCGTGTAGCGTGTAGAGTGTAGGGTGTAGAGTGTAGCGTGTAGAGTGTAGGGTGTAGAGTGTAGGGTGTAGAGTGTAACGTGTAGCGTGTATTGTGTAGCGTGTAGCATGTAGGGTGTAGCGTGTAGCGTGTAGGGTGCAGGGTGTAGAGTGTAGCGTGTAGGGTGTAGAGTGTAACGTGTAGCGTGTAGGGTGTAGCGTGTAGCGTGTAGGGTGTAGGGTGTAGAGTGTAACGTGTAGCGTGTAGGGTGTAGCGTGTAGCGTGTAGGGTGTAGCGTGTAGTGTGTAGCGTGTAGAGTGTAGGGTGTAGAGTGTAGCGTGTACGTTGTAGCATGTAGCGTGTAGGGTGTAGGGTGTAGAGTGTAGAGTGTAGCGTGTAGGGTGAAGCATGTAGGGTGTAGGGTGTCGGGTATAGCGTGTAGGGTGTAGGGTGTAGAGTGTAGGGTGTAGCGTGTATGGTGTAGAGTGTAGCATGTAGCGTGCAGAGTGTAGCGTGCAGGGTGTAGGGTGTAGCGTGTAGAATGCAGAGTGTAGCGTGTAGGGTGTAGAGTGTAGCGTGTTGCGTGTAGGGTGTAGAGTGTAGGGTGTAGCATGTAGGGGGTAGAGTGTAGAGTGTAGCGTGTAGCGTGTAGGGTGTAGGGTGTAGGGTGTAGCGTGTAGGGTGTTGAGTGTAGCGTGTAGCGTGTAGGGTGTAGGGTGTAGGGTGTAGCGTGTAGGGTGTTGAGTGTAGCATGTAGAGTGTAGGGTGTAGGGTGTAGCATGTAGAGTGTAGGGTGTAGGGTGTAGCGTGTAGAGTGTAGGGTATAGAGTGTAGCGTGTAGCGTGTAGAGAGTAGGGTGTAGAGTGTAGCGTGTAGGGTGTAGAGTGTAGCGAGTAGAGTGTAGCGTGTAGGGTGTTGCATGTAGGGTGTAGAGTGTAGCGTGTAGCGTGTAGAGTGTAGCGTGTAGGGTGTAGGGTGTAGCGTGTAGTGTGTAGGGTGTAGGGTGTAGAGTGTAGGGTGTAGCATGTAGGGTGTAGGGTGTAGGGTGTAGCATGTAGGGTGTAGAGTGTAGCGTGTAGGGTGTACGGTGTAGAGTGTAGGGTATAAGCTGTAGCGTTTAGCGTGTAGGGTGTAGCGTGTAGCGTGTAGGGTGTAGAGTGTAGCGTGTAGGGTGTAGAGTGTAGCGTGTAGCGTGCAGAGTGTAGCATGTAGGGTATAGAGTGTAGCGTGTTGCGTGTAGGGTGTAGAGTGTAGCGTGTAGCGTGTAGAGTGTAGAGTGTAGCGTGTAGCGTGTAGAGTGTAGCGTGTAGGGTGTAGAGTATAGCGTGTAGCGTGTAGGGTGTAGGGTGTAGAGTGTAGAGTGTAGCATGTAGCGTGTAGCGTGTAGAGTGTAGCGTGTAGCGTGTAGAGTGTAGGGTGTAGCGTGTAGCGTGTAGCGTGTAGAGTGTAGGGTGTAGAGTGTAGCGTGTAGCGTGTAGAGTGTAGAGTGTAGCGTGTAGCGTGTAGGGTGTAGAGTGTAGCGTGTAGCGTGTAGGGTGTAGGGTGTAGAGTGTAGCGTGTAGAGTGTGCGGTGTAGAGTGTAGGGTGTAGCGTGTAGGGTGTAGAGTGTAGCGTGTAGCGTTTAGCGTGTAGGGTTAAGCTACACGCTACACACTAAACACAAAAAGAAAAGGATATGCAAACCAATGGGATCCATGTTAAATAGTCAATTTTATTGTACAAAAATAGTAATCCACAAACAGAACCAGGCAAAACATACATTTAAAGACATTTAAAACACTAGTATGGCTGAATAGGCCATAAGTAATTTTACCCGAGGGAATGAAGGAAGCTAATACTTTACAGCATATGTGAGACAGGAGAAATAACCAGAGAGAAAAAATTGCTAGGTATGCGGGTACACCAATCTTAGTCAAATCTACATATAAGAAGCCTATTGTTTACTGCCAACTGTGACCCCCTGAGTACTATGACAGGAAACATATACTCCAGCCTAGTATCTGGAAGAAATACATCATGGATCCTATTTTGTTCAACACAGCATGCGTGCGCACAGTTGGTAAGCAAATGAAAGCAGACCCCTATAGAAAGGTAATCAGGGAAATAGATATGCTGCAGTACTACAAAATCCTAGTTATTTGGATAAATGTATGCATACAGACGCCTTGTGGAAATACAAAGAATCAGGATCCATTGTCCTAAGGCTTGGAAAAATGCCAGGCCATGCATGAAGTAAATAGGTGTAATTCCATAGCAGTTGTAAAGATAAGTTACCCAAGTCCTGTCCCTTGGGAAAAAAACAAAGGAAGCCCTGAACCCCACGCGTATCGACGCTACTCAAGCGTCTTCATCAGAGGAAAAAGTGACACCCTACACGCTACACGCTACACTCTACACCCTACACGCTACACTCTACACCCTACACGCTACACCCTACACTCTACACGCTACATGCTACACTCTACACCCTACACAATACACGCTACTTGCTACACCCTACATGCTACACTCTACACGCTACACGCTACACGCTACACCCTACACGGTACACCCTACACCCTACACCCTACACGCTACACGCTACACCCTACACCCTACACGCTACAATCTACACGCTACACGCTACACCCTACACCCTACACCCTACACGCTACAATCTACACGCTACACGCTGCACACTATACGCTACACGCTAGACGCTACACTCTACACCCTACACGCTACACCCTACACTCTACACCCTACACCCTACACGCTACACGCTACACGCTACACCCTACACGCTACACCCTACACTCTACACCCTACACCCTACACGCTACACGCTACACGCTACACCCTACACGCTACACCCTACACTCTACACCCTACACGCTACACCCTACACGCTACACGTTACACTCTACACCCTACACCCTACACTCTACACCCTACACCCTACTCTCTACACGCTACACTCTACACTCTACACCCTACACCCTACACGCTACACGCTACACGCTACACTCTACACGCTAAACGCTACAGCTTATACCCTACACTCTACACCGTACACCCTACATGCTACACTCTACACCCTACACGCTACACCCTACACCCTACATGCTACACCCTACACTACACCCTACACCCTACACGCTACACCCTATGCCCTGCACGCCACACACTACACTCTACACGCTACACACTACACTCTACACGCTACACTGTACACCCTACACCCTACACGCTACACGCTACACTCTACACGCTACACCCTACACCCTACACGCTATACGCTACACTCTACACCCTGCACGCTACACGCTACACCCTACACGCTACACTCTACACCCTACATGCTACACCCTACACTCTACACCCTACACACTACACGCTACTCGCTACACTCTACACCCTACACGCTACACTCTACACTCTACTCCCTACTCTCTACACGCTACACTCTATACCCTACACTCTACACGCTACGCGCTACACGCTACACACTACACACTACACGCTACACTTTACACTCTACACGCTACACACTACACGCTACACGCTACACTCTACACCCTACACCCTACTCTACATGCTACACGCTACACTCTACACCCTACACTCTACACCCTACACGCTACACGCTACACTCTACACCCTACACTCTACACCCTACACGCTACACGCTACACTCTACACGCTAAACGCTACAGCTTATACCCTACACTCTACACCGTACACCCTACACGCTACACTCTACACCCTACACGCTACACCCTACACCCTACATGCTACACCCTACACTCTACACCCTACACCCTACATGCTACACTCTACACCCTACACCCTACTCTACATGCTACTCGCTACACGGTACATGATACACGCTACACCCTACACGCTACACGCTACACCCTACACGCTACACGCTACAAGCCACACTCTACACCCTACACACTACACCCTACACCCTACTCCCTACACTCTACACGCTACACGCTACACCCTACACCCTACACTATACACCCTACACCCTACATGCTACACCCTACACTCTACACCCTACACCCTACATGCTACACTCTACACCCTACACCCTACTCTACATGCTACACGCTACACGGTACATGATACACGCTACACCCTACACGCTACACGCTACACCCTACACGCTACACGCTACACTCCACACCCTACACTGTACACCCTACACCCTACATGCTACATACTACACTCTGCTCCCTACTCTCTACACGCTACACTCTATACCCTACACTCTACACGCTACGCGCTACACGCTACACACTACACGCTACACCCTACACGCTACACTTTACACTCTACACGCTACACTCTACACTCTACACACTACACTCTACACCCTACACCCTACACCCTACTCTACATGCTACACGCTACAGGCTACATGCTACACCCTACACGCTACATCCTACACCCTACACGCTACACGCTACACTCTACACCCTACACTCTACACCCTACACGCTACACGCTACACGCTACACGCTACACGCTACACTCTACACGCTAAACGCTACAGCTTATACCCTACACTCTACACCGTACACCCTACATGCTACACCCTACACTCTACACCCTACACCCTACACGCTACACGCTACACCCTACGCCCTGCACGCCACACACTACACTCTACACGCTACACCCTACACGCTACACTCTACGCGCTACACGCTACACGCTACACGCTACACTCTACACCCTACACGCTACACTCTACACCCTACACACTACACTCTACACGCTACACGGTACACGCTACACGCTACGCCCTACACCCTACACGCTACATGTTACACTCTACACCCTACACGCTACACTCTACACCCTACACGCTACACCCTACACCCTACACGCTACACACTACACGCTACACTCTACACCCTACACGCTGCACTCTATACGCTACACGGTACACCCTACACGCTACACCCTACACCCTACATGCTACACGCTACACCCTACACTGTACACCCTACACCCTACACGCTACACTCTACACGCTACATGCTACACCTTACACTCTACACCCTACACGCTATACGCTACACTCTACACGCTACACGCTACACGCTACACCCTACACGCTACACTCTACACCCTACACGCTACACTCTACATGCTACACGCTACACGCTACATGCTACACGCTACACCCTACATGCTACACTCTACACCCTACACCCTACACGCTACACTCTACACTCTACACGCTACACGCTACACTCTACACCCTACACGCAACACGCTACACTCTACACCCTACACGCTACACTCTGCACGCTACACGCTACACCCTACACGCTACACTCTTCACGCTACACTCTACACCATACACGCTACACCCTACACTCTACACCCTACACCCTACACGCTATACCCGACACCCTACACCCTACATGCTTCACCCTACACGCTACACTCTACACTCTACACCCTACACCAAACACGCTACATGCTACACTCTACACGCTACACTCTACACCCTACACGCTACACTCTACATCCTACACCCTACACGCTATACGCTACACTCTACACCCTGCACGCTACACGCTACACTCTACACCCTACACGCTACACCCTACACTCTACACTCTACACCCTACACGCTACACGCTACACTCTACACGCTACACCCTACACGCTACACTCCACACCCTACACGCAACACCCTACACTCTACACCCTACACCCTAAACCCTACACGCTACACCCTACACGCTACACTCTACACCCTACACCCTACACCCTACACGCTACACGCTACACTCTACACCCTACACCCTACACACGCTACACGCTACACTCTACACCCTACACGCTGCACTCTACACCCTACACGCTACACCCTACACCCTACACACGCTACACGCTACATGCTACACCCTACACCCTACAGCCTATACGCTACACGCTACACTCTACACCCTACAAGCTACACGCTACACGCTACACCCTACACTCTACACCCTACACCGTACACGCTACACGCTACACTCTACATGCTACACCCTTCACTCTACACCCTACACCCTACATGCTACACTCTACACCCTACACGGTACACCCTACAATCTACACGCTACATGCTACACTCTACACTCTACACCCTACACCCTACACGCTACATGCTACACTCTACACCCTACACGCTACACTCTACACCCTACACGCTACACTCTACACCCTACACGCTACACGCTAGGGTGTAGAGTGTAATATGTAGCGTGTAGTTTGTAGCGTTTAGCTAGTAGGGTGTAGCATGTAGCGTGTAGGGTGTAGAGTGTAGCGTGTAGCGTGTAGCATGTAGGGTGTAGGGTGTAGAGTGTAGCGTGTAGGGTGTAGAGTGTAGGGTGTAGGATGTAGAGTGTAGGGTTTAGAGTGTAATGTGTAGCGTGTAGGGTGTAGCGTGTAGCATGTAGGGTGTAGGGTGTGGAGTGTAGGGTGTAGCGTGTAGGGTGTAGAGTGTAGCGTGTAGCGTGTAGGGTGTAGGGTGTAGAGTGTAGCGTGTAGTGTGTAGCGTGCAGGGTGTAGAGTGTAGCGTATAGCGTGTAGGGTGTAGAGTGTAGGGTGTAGCGTGTAGGGTGTAGAGTGTAGGGTGTAGCGTGTAGGGTGTAGAGTGTAGCGTGTATTGTGTAGGGTGTAGGGTGTAGGGTGTAGCGTGTAGGGTGTAGAGTGTAGCGTGTAGCGTGTAGGGTGTAGGGTGTAGGGTGTAGCGTGTAGTGTGTAGCGTGTAGCGTGTAGGGTGTAGCGTGTAGCATGTAGCGTGTAGCGTGTAGCATGTAGAGTGTAGAGTGTAGGGTGTAGGGTGTAGCATGTAGAGTGTAGGGTGTAGAGTGTAGCGTGTAGAGTGTAGGGTGTAGAGTGTAGGGTGTAGAGTGTAACGTGTAGCGTGTATTGTGTAGCGTGTAGCATGTAGGGTGTAGCGTGTAGCGTGTAGGGTGCAGGGTGTAGAGTGTAGCGTGTAGGGTGTAGAGTGTAACGTGTAGCGTGTAGGGTGTAGCGTGTAGCGTGTAGGGTGTAGGGTGTAGAGTGTAACGTGTAGCGTGTAGGGTGTAGCGTGTAGCGTGTAGGGTGTAGCGTGTAGTGTGTAGCGTGTAGAGTGTAGGGTGTAGAGTGTAGCGTGTAGGTTGTAGCATGTAGCGTGTAGGGTGTAGGGTGTAGAGTGTAGAGTGTAGCGTGTAGGGTGAAGCATGTAGGGTGTAGGGTGTCGGGTATAGCGTGTAGGGTGTAGGGTGTAGAGTGTAGGGTGTAGCGTGTATGGTGTAGAGTGTAGCGTGTAGCGTGCAGAGTGTAGCGTGCAGGGTGTAGGGTGTAGCGTGTAGAATGCAGAGTGTAGCGTGTAGGGTGTAGAGTGTAGCGTGTTGCGTGTAGGGTGTAGAGTGTAGGGTGTAGCATGTAGGGGGTAGAGTGTAGAGTGTAGCGTGTAGCGTGTAGGGTGTAGGGTGTAGGGTGTAGCGTGTAGGGTGTTGAGTGTAGCGTGTAGCGTGTAGGGTGTAGGGTGTAGGGTGTAGCGTGTAGGGTGTTGAGTGTAGCATGTAGAGTGTAGGGTGTAGGGTGTAGCATGTAGAGTGTAGGGTGTAGGGTGTAGCGTGTAGAGTGTAGGGTATAGAGTGTAGCGTGTAGCGTGTAGAGAGTAGGGTGTAGAGTGTAGCGTGTAGGGTGTAGAGTGTAGCGAGTAGAGTGTAGCGTGTAGGGTGTTGCGTGTAGGGTGTAGAGTGTAGCGTGTAGCGTGTAGAGTGTAGCGTGTAGGGTGTAGGGTGTAGCGTGTAGTGTGTAGGGTGTAGGGTGTAGAGTGTAGGGTGTAGCATGTAGGGTGTAGGGTGTAGGGTGTAGCATGTAGGGTGTAGAGTGTAGCGTGTAGGGTGTACGGTGTAGAGTGTAGGGTATAAGCTGTAGCGTTTAGCGTGTAGGGTGTAGCGTGTAGCGTGTAGGGTGTAGAGTGTAGCGTGTAGGGTGTAGAGTGTAGCGTGTAGCGTGCAGAGTGTAGCATGTAGGGTATAGAGTGTAGCGTGTTGCGTGTAGGGTGTAGAGTGTAGCGTGTAGCGTGTAGAGTGTAGAGTGTAGCGTGTAGCGTGTAGAGTGTAGCGTGTAGGGTGTAGAGTATAGCGTGTAGCGTGTAGGGTGTAGGGTGTAGAGTGTAGAGTGTAGCATGTAGCGTGTAGCGTGTAGAGTGTAGCGTGTAGCGTGTAGAGTGTAGGGTGTAGCGTGTAGCGTGTAGCGTGTAGAGTGTAGGGTGTAGAGTGTAGCGTGTAGCGTGTAGAGTGTAGAGTGTAGCGTGTAGCGTGTAGGGTGTAGAGTGTAGCGTGTAGCGTGTAGGGTGTAGGGTGTAGAGTGTAGCGTGTAGAGTGTGCGGTGTAGAGTGTAGGGTGTAGCGTGTAGGGTGTAGAGTGTAGCGTGTAGCGTTTAGCGTGTAGGGTTAAGCTACACGCTACACACTAAACACAAAAAGAAAAGGATATGCAAACCAATGGGATCCACGTTAAATAGTCAATTTTATTGTACAAAAATAGTAATCCACAAACAGAACCAGGCAAAACATACATTTAAAGACATTTAAAACACTAGTATGGCTGAATAGGCCATAAGTAATTTTACCCGAGGGAATGAAGGAAGCTAATACTTTACAGCATATGTGAGACAGGAGAAATAACCAGAGAGAAAAAATTGCTAGGTATGCGGGTACACCAATCTTAGTCAAATCTACATATAAGAAGCCTATTGTTTACTGCCAACTGTGACCCCCTGAGTACTATGACAGGAAACATATACTCCAGCCTAGTATCTGGAAGAAATACATCATGGATCCTATTTTGTTCAACACAGCATGCGTGCGCACAGTTGGTAAGCAAATGAAAGCAGACCCCTATAGAAAGGTAATCAGGGAAATAGATATGCTGCAGTACTACAAAATCCTAGTTATTTGGATAAATGTATGCATACAGACGCCTTGTGGAAATACAAAGAATCAGGATCCATTGTCCTAAGGCTTGGAAAAATGCCAGGCCATGCATGAAGTAAATAGGTGTAATTCCATAGCAGTTGTAAAGATAAGTTACCCAAGTCCTGTCCCTTGGGAAAAAAACAAAGGAAGCCCTGAACCCCACGCGTATCGACGCTACTCAAGCGTCTTCATCAGAGGAAAAAGTGACACCCTACACGCTACACGCTACACTCTACACCCTACACTCTACACCCTACACGCTACAACCTACACTCTACACGCTACATGCTACACTCTACACCCTACACAATACACGCTACTTGCTACACCCTACATGCTACACTCTACACGCTACACGCTACACGCTACACCCTACACGGTACACCCTACACCCTACACCCTACACGCTACACGCTACACCCTACACCCTACACGCTACAATCTACACGCTACACGCTACACCCTACACCCTACACCCTACACGCTACAATCTACACGCTACACGCTGCACACTATACGCTACACGCTAGACGCTACACTCTACACCCTACACGCTACACCCTACACTCTACACCCTACACCCTACACGCTACACGCTACACGCTACACCCTACACGCTACACCCTACACTCTACACCCTACACCCTACACGCTACACGCTACACGCTACACCCTACACGCTACACCCTACACTCTACACCCTACACGCTACACCCTACACGCTACACGTTACACTCTACACCCTACACCCTACACTCTACACCCTACACCCTACTCTCTACACGCTACACTCTACACCCTACACGCTACACTCTACACTCTACACCCTACACCCTACACGCTACACGCTACACGCTACACTCTACACGCTAAACGCTACAGCTTATACCCTACACTCTACACCATACACCCTACATGCTACACTCTACACCCTACACGCTACACCCTACACCCTACATGCTACACCCTACACTACACCCTACACCCTACACGCTACACCCTATGCCCTGCACGCCACACACTACACTCTACACGCTACACACTACACTCTACACGCTACACTGTACACCCTACACCCTACACGCTACACGCTACACTCTACACGCTACACCCTACACCCTACACGCTATACGCTACACTCTACACCCTGCACGCTACACGCTACACCCTACACGCTACACTCTACACCCTACATGCTACACCCTACACTCTACACCCTACACACTACACGCTACTCGCTACACTCTACACCCTACACGCTACACTCTACACTCTACTCCCTACTCTCTACACGCTACACTCTATACCCTACACTCTACACGCTACGCGCTACACGCTACACACTACACACTACACGCTACACTTTACACTCTACACGCTACACACTACACGCTACACGCTACACTCTACACCCTACACCCTACTCTACATGCTACACGCTACACGCTACATGCTACACCCTACACGCTTCACCCTACACCCTACACGCTACACGCTACACTCTACACCCTACACGCTACACGCTACACTCTACACGCTAAACGCTACAGCTTATACCCTACACTCTACACCGTACACCCTACACGCTACACTCTACACCCTACACGCTACACCCTACACCCTACATGCTACACCCTACACTCTACACCCTACACCCTACATGCTACACTCTACACCCTACACCCTACTCTACATGCTACTCGCTACACGGTACATGATACACGCTACACCCTACACGCTACACGCTACACCCTACACGCTACACGCTACAAGCCACACTCTACACCCTACACGCTACACCCTACACCCTACTCCCTACACTCTACACGCTACACGCTACACCCTACACCCTACACTATACACCCTACACCCTACATGCTACACCCTACACTCTACACCCTACACCCTACATGCTACACTCTACACCCTACACCCTACTCTACATGCTACACGCTACACGGTACATGATACACGCTACACCCTACACGCTACACGCTACACCCTACACGCTACACGCTACACTCCACACCCTACACGCTACACCCTACACCCTACTCCCTACACTCTACACGCTACACGCTACACCCTACACCCTACACTGTACACCCTACACCCTACATGCTACACACTACACTCTGCTCCCTACTCTCTACACGCTACACTCTATACCCTACACTCTACACGCTACGCGCTACACGCTACACACTACACGCTACACCCTACACGCTACACTTTACACTCTACACGCTACACTCTACACTCTACACACTACACTCTACACCCTACACCCTACACCCTACTCTACATGCTACACGCTACACGCTACATGCTACACCCTACACGCTACATCCTACACCCTACACGCTACACGCTACACTCTACACCCTACACTCTACACCCTACACGCTACACGCTACACGCTACACGCTACACTCTACACGCTAAACGCTACAGCTTATACCCTACACTCTACACCGTACACCCTACACACTACACTCTACACCCTACACGCTATACCCTACACCCTACACCCTACATGCTACACCCTACACTCTACACCCTACACCCTACACGCTACACGCTACACCCTACGCCCTGCACGCCACACACTACACTCTACACGCTACACCCTACACGCTACACTCTACACGCTACACGCTGCACGCTACACTCTACACCCTACACGCTACACTCTACACCCTACACACTACACTCTACACGCTACACGGTACACGCTACACGCTACGCCCTACACCCTACACGCTACATGTTACACTCTACACCCTACACGCTACACTCTACACCCTACACGCTACACCCTACACCCTACACGCTACACACTACACGCTACACTCTACACCCTACACGCTGCACTCTATACGCTACACGGTACACGCTACACGCTACACCCTACACCCTACATGCTACACGCTACACCCTACACTGTACACCCTACACCCTACACGCTACACTCTACACGCTACATGCTACACCCTACACTCTACACCCTACACGCTATACGCTACACTCTACACCCTGCACGCTACACGCTACACCCTACACGCTACACTCTACACCCTACACGCTACACTCTACATGCTACACGCTACACGCTACATGCTACACGCTACACCCTACATGCTACACTCTACACCCTACACCCTACACGCTACACTCTACACTCTACACGCTACACGCTACACTCTACACCCTACACGCAACACGCTACACTCTACACCCTACACGCTACACTCTGCACGCTACACGCTACACCCTACACGCTACACTCTACACGCTACACGCTACACTCTACACCATACACGCTACACCCTACACTCTACACCCTACACCCTACACGCTATACCCGACACCCTACACCCTACATGCTTCACCCTACACGCTACACTCTACACTCTACACCCTACACCCTACACGCTACATGCTACACTCTACACGCTACACTCTACACCCTACACGCTACACTCTACACCCTACACGCTACACCCTACACTCTACACTCTCCACCCTACATGCTACACGCTACACTCTACACGCTACACCCTACACGCTACACTCCACACCCTACACGCAACACCCTACACTCTACACCCTACACCCTAAACCCTACACGCTACACCCTACACGCTACACTCTACACCCTACACCCTACACCCTACACGCTACACGCTACACTCTACACCCTACACCCTACACACGCTACACGCTACACTCTACACCCTACACGCTGCACTCTACACCCTACACGCTACACCCTACACCCTACACACGCTACACGCTACATGCTACACCCTACACCCTACAGCCTATACGCTACACGCTACACTCTACACCCTACAAGCTACACGCTACACGCTACACCCTACACTCTACACCCTACACCGTACACGCTACACGCTACACTCTACACGCTACACCCTTCACTCTACACCCTACACCCTACATGCTACACTCTACACCCTACACGGTACACCCTACAATCTACACGCTACATGCTACACTCTACACTCTACACCCTACACCCTACACGCTACATGCTACACTCTACACCCTACACGCTACACTCTACACCCTACACGCTACACTCTACACCCTACACGCTACACGCTAGGGTGTAGAGTGTAATATGTAGCGTGTAGTTTGTAGCGTTTAGCTAGTAGGGTGTAGCGTGTAGCGTGTAGGGTGTAGAGTGTAGCGTGTAGCGTGTAGCATGTAGGGTGTAGGGTGTAGAGTGTAGCGTGTAGGGTGTAGAGTGTAGGGTGTAGGATGTAGAGTGTAGGGTTTAGAGTGTAATGTGTAGCGTGTAGGGTGTAGCGTGTAGCATGTAGGGTGTAGGGTGTGGAGTGTAGGGTGTAGCGTGTAGGGTGTAGAGTGTAGCGTGTAGCGTGTAGGGTGTAGGGTGTAGAGTGTAGGGTGTAGCGTGTAGGGTGTAGAGTGTAGCGTGTAGGGTGTAGCGTGTAGCGTGCAGGGTGTAGAGTGTAGCGTATAGCGTGTAGGGTGTAGAGTGTAGGGTGTAGCGTGTAGGGTGTAGAGTGTAGGGTGTAGCGTGTAGGGTGTAGAGTGTAGCGTGTATCGTGTAGGGTGTAGGGTGTAGGGTGTAGCGTGTAGGGTGTAGAGTGTAGCGTGTAGCGTGTAGGGTGTAGGGTGTAGGGTGTAGCGTGTAGTGTGTAGCGTGTAGCGTGTAGGGTGTAGCGTGTAGCATGTAGCGTGTAGCGTGTAGCATGTAGAGTGTAGAGTGTAGGGTGTAGGGTGTAGCATGTAGAGTGTAGAGTGTAGGGTGTAGCGTGTAGAGTGTAGGGTATAGAGTGTAGCGTCTAGGGTGTAGAGTGTAGCATGTAGCGTGTAGGGTGTAGAGTGTAGGGTGTAGGGTGTAGAGTGTAGGGTGTAGCGTGTAGAGTGTAGCGTGTAGCGTGTAGGGTGTAGGGTGTACAGTGTAGGGTGTAGGGTGTAGCGTGTAGAGTGTAGTGTGTGGCGTGCAGGGCGTAGGGTGTAGCGTGTAGGGTGTAGGGTGTAGAGTGTAGGGTGTAGCATGTAGGGTGTAGGGTGTAGGGTGTAGCGTGTAGGGTGTAGAGTGTAGCATGTAGGGTGTAGAGTGTAACGTGTAGCGTGTAGGGTGTAGCGTGTAGGGTGTAGAGTGTAGGGTGTAGCGTGTAGGGTGTAGCGTGTAGCGTGTAGCGTGTAGGGTGTAGGGTGTAGAGTGTAGGGTGTAGCGTGTAGGGTGTAGCGTGTAGCGTGTAGCGTGTAGCGAGTAGGTTGTAGGGTGTAGAGTGTAGGGTGTAGCGTGTAGGGTGTAGCGTGTATCGTGTAGCGTGTAGAGTGTAGCATCTAGCGTGTAGCGTATAGTGTGTAGCGTGTAGCGTGTAGATTGTAGCGTGTAGGGTGTAGGGTGTACCGTGTAGGGTGTAGCGTGTAGCGTGTAGCGTGTAGAGTGTAGCATGTAGGGTGTAGCAAGTAGCGTGTATTGTGTAGGGTGTAGAGTGTAGCATGTAGCGTGTAGAGTGTAGGGTGTAGCGTGTAGGGTGTAGAGTGTAGCGTGTAGGGTGTAGAGTGTAGCGTGTAGCGTGTAGCGTATAGTGTGTAGCGTGTAGCGTGTAGATTGTAGCGTGTAGGGTGTAGGGTGTAGGGTGTAGCGTGTAGCGTGTAGGGTGTAGGGTGTAGGGTGTACCGTGTAGGGTTTAGCGTGTAGCGTGTAGAGTGTAGCATGTAGGGTGTAGCAAGCAGCGTGTATTGTGTAGGGTGTAGAGTGTAGCGTGTAGGGTGTCACTTTTTCCTCTGATGAAGACGCTTGAGTAGCGTCGATACGCGTGGGGTTCAGGGCTTCCTTTGTTTTTTTCCCGAGGGACAGGACTGCTATGGAATTACACCTATTTACTTCATGCATGGCCTGGCATTTTTCCAAGCCTTAGGACAATGGATCCTGATTCTTTCTATTTCCACAAGGCGTCTGTATGCATACATTTATCCAAATAACTAGGATTTTGTAGTACTGCAGCATATCTATTTCCCTAATTACCTTTCTATAGGGGTCTGCTTTCATTTGCTTACCAACTGTGCGCACGCATGCTGTGTTGAACAAAATAGGATCCATGATGTATTTCTTCCAGATACTAGGCTGGAGTATATGTTTCCTGTCATAGTACTCAGGGGGTCACAGTTGGCAGTAAACAATAGGCTTCTTATATGTAGATTTGACCAAGATTGGTGTACCCGCATACCTAGCAATTTTTTCTCTCTGGTTATTTCTCCTGTCTCACATATGCTGTAAAGTATTAGCTTCCTTCATTCCCTCGGGTAAAATTACTTATGGCCTATTCAGCCATACTAGTGTTTTAAATGTTTTTAAATGTATGATTTGCCTGGTTCTGTTTGTGGATTACTATTTTTGTACAATAAAATTGACTATTTAACGTGGATCCCATTGGTTTGCATATCCTTTTCTTTTTGTGTTTAGTGTGTAGCGTGTAACTTAACCCTACACGCTACACGCTACACGCTACACTCTACACCCTACACGCTACACCCTACACTCTACACCGTACACTCTACACGCTACACGCTACACTCTACACCCTACACCCTACACGCTACACGCTACACCCTACACTCTACACGCTACACGCTACACGCTACACCCTACACTCTACACGCTACACGCTACACTCTACACGCTACACGCTACATGCTACACTCTACACTCTACACCCTACACCCTACACGCTACACGCTATACTCTACACCCTACACGCTACACTCTACACGCTACATGCTACACTCTACACTCTACACGCTACACGCTACACTCTACACCCTACACGCAACACGCTACACTCTACACCCTACACGCTACACTCTGCACGCTACACGCTACACCCTACACGCTATACTCTGCACGCTACACGCTACACTCTACACCATACACGCTACACCCTACGCTCTACACCCTACACCCTACACGCTACACCCGACACCCTACACCCTACATGCTTCACCCTACACGCTACACTCTACACTCTACACCCTACACCCTACACGCTACATGCTACACCCAACACGCTACAATCTACACCCTACACCCTACACGCTACACGCTACACGCTACACCCTTCACCCTACACTCTACACCCTACACGCTACACGCTACACCCTACACGCTACACGTTACACTCTACACCCTACACCCTACACCCTACTCTCTACATGCTGTACTCTACACCCTACACGCTACACTCTACACCCTACACGCTACACGCTACACCCTACACGCTAAACGCTACAGCTTATACCCTACACTCTACACCGTACACCCTACACGCTACACTCTACACCCTACATGCTACACCCTACACCCTACACCCTACATGCTACACCCTACACTCTACAACCTACACCCTACACACTACACGCTACACCCTACACCCTACACGCTACACTCTACACGCTACACGCTACACTCTACACCCTACACGCAACACCCTACACCCTACACCCTACAAACTACACGCTACACCCTACACCCTACACCCGACACGCTACACCCTACACGCTACACTCTACACGCTACACTCTACACCCTACACTCTACACGCTACATGCTACACTCTACATTCTACACAATACGCTCTACACGCTACACTCTACACCCTACACGCTACACTCTACACTCTACACCCTACTCTCTACACGCTACACTCTATACTCTACACTCTACACGCTACAGCCTACACCCTACACTCTACATGCTACACCCTACAGCCTACACCCTACACTCTACATGCTACACGCTACACGATACATGCTACACGCTACACCCTACACGCTACACGCTACACTCTACACACTACACGCTACACCCTACAGCCTACACCCTACACGCTACACTCTACACCCTACACGCTACACCCTACACCCTACACCCTACACGCTACACGCTACACGCTACACCCTACTCGCTACACCCTACACTCTACACCCTACACGCTACACCCTACACTCTACACGCTACACGCTACACGCTACACTCTACACTCTACACCATACACCCTACACGCTACACGCTATACACCCTACACGCTACACTCTACACGCTACACGCTACACGCTACACTCTACACGCTACACGCTACACTCTACACCCTACACGCAACACGCTACACTCTACACCCTACACGCTACACTCTGCATTCTACACGCTACACCCTACACCCTGCATGCTACACTCTGCATGCTACACGCTACACTCTACACTCTACACCCTACACCCTACACGCTACACGCTATACTCTACACCCTACACGCTACACTCTACACCCTACACGCTACACTCTGCATTCTACACGCTACACCCTACACCCTGCATGCTACACTCTGCACGCTACACGCTACACCCTACACGCTACACTCTACACCCTACACGCTACACCCTACACTCTACACGCTACACGCTACACTCTACACCCTACACGCTACACCCTACACTCCACACCCTACACCCTACATGCTACACGCTACACCCTACACGCTACACATTACACTCTAAACCCTACACTCTACATCCTACACCCTACACTCTACACCCTACACGCTACACTCTACACTCTACACCCTACACCCTACATGCTACACGCTACACACTACACTCTACACCCTACACGCTACACGCTACACCCTACAAGCTAAACGCTACAAACTACACGCTACATATTACACTCTACACCCTAGCGTATAGCGTGTAGGGTGTAGAGTGTAGCGTGTAGCATGTAGCGTGTAGGGTGTATGGTGTAGAGTGTAGCATGTAGCGTGTAGGGTGTAGAGTGTAGCGTGTAGGGTGTAGAGTGTAGCATGTAGCGTGTAGGGTGTAGCGTGTAGCGTGTAGCGTGTAGAGTGTAGGGTGTAGCGTGTAGGGTGTAGAGTGTCGGGTGTACACCCTACACGCTACACCCTACACTCTACACCGTACACTCTACACGCTACACGCTACACTCTACACCCTACACCCTACACGCTACACTCTACACCCTACACTCTACACGCTACACGCTACACGCTACACCCTACACTCTACACGCTACACGCTACACTCTACACGCTACACGCTACATGCTACACTCTACACTCTACACCCTACACCCTACACGCTACACGCTATACTCTACACCCTACACGCTACACTCTACACGCTACATGCTACACTCTACACTCTACACGCTACACGCTACACTCTACACCCTACACGCAACACGCTACACTCTACACCCTACACGCTACACTCTACACGCTACACGCTACACCCTACACGCTATACTCTGCACGCTACACGCTACACTCTACACCATACACGCTACACCCTACACTCTACACCCTACACCCTACACGCTACACCCGACACTCTACACCCTACACGCTACACCCTACACTCTACACGCTACACGCTACACGCTACACTCTACACGCTACACGCTACACTCTACACTCTACACCCTACACCCTACACGCTACACGCTATACACCCTACACGCTACACTCTACACGCTACACGCTACACGCTACACTCTACACGCTACACGCTACACTCTACACCCTACACGCAACACGCTACACTCTACACCCTACACGCTACACTCTGCATTCTACACGCTACACCCTCCACCCTGCATGCTACACTCTGCATGCTACACGCTACACTCTACACTCTACACCCTACACCCTACACGCTACACGCTATACTCTACACCCTACACGCTACACTCTACACCCTACACGCTACACTCTGCATTCTACACGCTACACCCTACACCCTGCATGCTACACTCTGCACGCTACACTCTACACTCTACACCCTACACCCTACACGCTATACGCTACACTCTACACCCTGCACGCTACATGCTACACCCTACACGCTACACTCTACACCCTACACGCTACACCCTACACTCTACACGCTACACGCTACACTCTACACCCTACACGCTACACCCTACACTCCACACCCTACACCCTACATGCTACACGCTACACCCTACACGCTACACATTACACTCTAAACCCTACACTCTACATCCTACACCCTACACTCTACACCCTACACGCTACACTCTACACTCTACACCCTACACCCTACATGCTACACGCTACACACTACACTCTACACCCTACACGCTACACGCTACACCCTACAAGCTAAACGCTACAAACTACACGCTACATATTACACTCTACACCCTAGCGTGTAGCGTGTAGGGTGTAGAGTGTAGCGTGTAGCATGTAGCGTGTAGGGTGTATGGTGTAGAGTGTAGCATGTAGCGTGTAGGGTGTAGAGTGTAGCGTGTAGGGTGTAGAGTGTAGCATGTAGCGTGTAGGGTGTAGGGTGTAGAGCGTAGAGTGTAGCATGTAGCGTGTAGATTGTAGGGTGTACCGTGTAGGGTGTAGAGTGTAGCATGTAGGGTGTAGGGTGTAGAGTGAAGGGTGTAGCGTGTAGAGTGTAGCGTGTAGCGTGTACGGTGTAGGGTGTAGAGTGTAGGGTGTAGCGTGTAGCTTGTAGGGTGTAGAGTGTAGTGTGTAGCGTGTAGGGTGTAGAGTGTAGCGAGTAGCGTGTAGTGTGTAGGGTGTAGGGTGTAGAGTGTAGGGTGTAGCGTGTAGGGTGTAGCGTGTAGCGTGTAGCATGTAGCGTGTAGGGTGTAGGGTGTAGGGTGTAGCGTGTAGGGTGTAGAGTGTAGCGTGTAGCGTGTAGGGTGTAGGGTGTAGGGTGTAGCGTGTAGTGTGTAGTGTGTAGCGTGTAGGGTGTAGCGTGTAGCATGTAGCGTGTAGCGTGTAGCATGTAGAGTGTAGGGTGTAGGGTGTAGGGTGTAGCATGTAGAGTGTAGGGTGTAGGGTGTAGCGTGTAGAGTGTAGGGTATAGAGTGTAGCGTCTAGGGTGTAGAGTGTAGCGTGTAGGGTGTAGAGTGTAGCGTGTAGGGTGTAGAATATAGCGTGTAGAGAGTAGGGTGTAGGGTGTAGAGTGTAGGGTGTAGGGTGTAGAGTGTAACGTGTAGCGTGTAGGGTGTAGCGTGTAGCGTGTAGGGTGTAGGGTGTAGAGTGTAGGGTGTAGCGTGTAGGGTGTAGCGTGTAGCGTGTAGGGTGTAGGGTGTAGAGTGTAGGGTGTAGTGTGTAGGGTGTAGCGTGTATCGTGTAGCGTGTAGAGTGTAGCGTCTAGCGTATAGGGTGTAGCGTGTAGCGTGTAGATTGTAGCGTGTAGGGTGTAGGGTGTAGGGTGTAGCGTGTAGCGTGTAGGGTGTAGATTGTAGCGTGTAGCGTGTAGGGTGTAGGGTGTAGAGTGCAGAGTGTAGGGTGTAGAGTGTAACGTGTAGTGTGTAGGGTGTAGTGTGTAGCGTGTAGTGTGTAGCGTGTAGGGTGTAGGGTGTAGAGTGTAGCGTGTAGGGTGTAGCATGTAGCGTGTAGGGTGTAGGGTGTATAGTGTAGAGTGTAGCGTGTAGTGTGAAGCATGCAGGGTGTAGGGTGTCGGGTATAGCGTGTAGGGTGTAGAGTGTAGGGTGTAGCGTGTATGGTGTAGAGTGTAGCGTGTAGAGTGTAGCGTGTAGGGTGTAGGGTGTAGCGTGTAGCGTGCAGAGTGTAGCGTGTAGGGTGTAGAGTGTAGCGTGTTGCGTGTAGGGTGTAGCGTGTAGGGTGTAGAGTATAGTGTGTAGCGTGTAGGGTGTAGGGTGTAGAGTGTAGGGTGTAGCGTGTAGCGTGTAGGGTGTAGATTGTAGCGTGTAGGGTGTAGGGTGTAGCGTGTAGCGTGTAGAGTGTAGGGTGTAGAGTGTAGCGTGTAGAGTGTAGGGTGTAGAGTGTAGGGTGTAGAGTGTAACGTGTAGCGTGTATTGTGTAGCGTGTAGCATGTAGGGTGTAGCGTGTAGCGTGTAGGGTGCAGGGTGTAGAGTGTAGCGTGTAGGGTGTAGAGTGTAACGTGTAGCGTGTAGGGTGTAGCGTGTAGGGTGTAGGGTGTAGAGTGTAACGTGTAGCGTGTAGGGTGTAGCGTGTAGCGTGTAGGGTGTAGCGTGTAGTGTGTAGCGTGTAGAGTGTAGGGTGTAGAGTGTAGCGTGTAGGTTGTAGCATGTAGCGTGTAGGGTGTAGGGTGTAGAGTGTAGAGTGTAGCGTGTAGGGTGAAGCATGTAGGGTGTAGGGTGTCGGGTATAGCGTGTAGGGTGTAGGGTGTAGTGTGTAGGGTGTAGCGTGTATCGTGTAGCGTGTAGAGTGTAGCGTCTAGCGTATAGGGTGTAGCGTGTAGCGTGTAGATTGTAGCGTGTAGGGTGTAGGGTGTAGGGTGTAGCGTGTAGCGTGTAGGGTGTAGATTGTAGCGTGTAGCGTGTAGGGTGTAGGGTGTAGAGTGCAGAGTGTAGGGTGTAGAGTGTAACGTGTAGTGTGTAGGGTGTAGTGTGTAGCGTGTAGTGTGTAGCGTGTAGGGTGTAGGGTGTAGAGTGTAGCGTGTAGGGTGTAGCATGTAGCGTGTAGGGTGTAGGGTGTATAGTGTAGAGTGTAGCGTGTAGTGTGAAGCATGCAGGGTGTAGGGTGTCGGGTATAGCGTGTAGGGTGTAGAGTGTAGGGTGTAGCGTGTATGGTGTAGAGTGTAGCGTGTAGAGTGTAGCGTGTAGGGTGTAGGGTGTAGCGTGTAGCGTGCAGATTGTAGCGTGTAGGGTGTAGAGTGTAGCGTGTTGCGTGTAGGGTGTAGCGTGTAGGGTGTAGAGTATAGTGTGTAGCGTGTAGGGTGTAGGGTGTAGAGTGTAGGGTGTAGCGTGTAGCGTGTAGGGTGTAGATTGTAGCGTGTAGGGTGTAGCGTGTAGCGTGTAGAGTGTAGGGTGTAGAGTGTAGCGTGTAGAGTGTAGGGTGTAGAGTGTAGGGTGTAGAGTGTAACGTGTAGCGTGTATTGTGTAGCGTGTAGCATGTAGGGTGTAGCGTGTAGCGTGTAGGGTGCAGGGTGTAGAGTGTAGCGTGTAGGGTGTAGAGTGTAACGTGTAGCGTGTAGGGTGTAGCGTGTAGCGTGTAGGGTGTAGGGTGTAGAGTGTAACGTGTAGCGTGTAGGGTGTAGCGTGTAGCGTGTAGGGTGTAGCGTGTAGTGTGTAGCGTGTAGAGTGTAGGGTGTAGAGTGTAGCGTGTAGGTTGTAGCATGTAGCGTGTAGGGTGTAGGGTGTAGAGTGTAGAGTGTAGCGTGTAGGGTGAAGCATGTAGGGTGTAGGGTGTCGGGTATAGCGTGTAGGGTGTAGGGTGTAGTGTGTAGGGTGTAGCGTGTATCGTGTAGCGTGTAGAGTGTAGCGTCTAGCGTATAGGGTGTAGCGTGTAGCGTGTAGATTGTAGCGTGTAGGGTGTAGGGTGTAGGGTGTAGCGTGTAGCGTGTAGGGTGTAGATTGTAGCGTGTAGCGTGTAGGGTGTAGGGTGTAGAGTGCAGAGTGTAGGGTGTAGAGTGTAACGTGTAGTGTGTAGGGTGTAGTGTGTAGCGTGTAGTGTGTAGCGTGTAGGGTGTAGGGTGTAGAGTGTAGCGTGTAGGGTGTAGCATGTAGCGTGTAGGGTGTAGGGTGTATAGTGTAGAGTGTAGCGTGTAGTGTGAAGCATGCAGGGTGTAGGGTGTCGGGTATAGCGTGTAGGGTGTAGAGTGTAGGGTGTAGCGTGTATGGTGTAGAGTGTAGCGTGTAGAGTGTAGCGTGTAGGGTGTAGGGTGTAGCGTGTAGCGTGCAGAGTGTAGCGTGTAGGGTGTAGAGTGTAGCGTGTTGCGTGTAGGGTGTAGCGTGTAGGGTGTAGAGTATAGTGTGTAGCGTGTAGGGTGTAGGGTGTAGAGTGTAGGGTGTAGCGTGTAGCGTGTAGGGTGTAGATTGTAGCGTGTAGGGTGTAGGGTGTAGCGTGTAGCGTGTAGAGTGTAGGGTGTAGAGTGTAGCGTGTAGAGTGTAGGGTGTAGAGTGTAGGGTGTAGAGTGTAACGTGTAGCGTGTATTGTGTAGCGTGTAGCATGTAGGGTGTAGCGTGTAGCGTGTAGGGTGCAGGGTGTAGAGTGTAGCGTGTAGGGTGTAGAGTGTAACGTGTAGCGTGTAGGGTGTAGCGTGTAGCGTGTAGGGTGTAGGGTGTAGAGTGTAACGTGTAGCGTGTAGGGTGTAGCGTGTAGCGTGTAGGGTGTAGCGTGTAGTGTGTAGCGTGTAGAGTGTAGGGTGTAGAGTGTAGCGTGTAGGTTGTAGCATGTAGCGTGTAGGGTGTAGGGTGTAGAGTGTAGAGTGTAGCGTGTAGGGTGAAGCATGTAGGGTGTAGGGTGAAGGGTGTAGAGTGTAGGGTGAAGGGTGTAGAGTGTAGGGTGTAGCGTGTATGGTGTAGAGTGTAGCGTGTAGCGTGCAGAGTGTAGCGTGCAGGGTGTAGGGTGTAGCGTGTAGAATGCAGAGTGTAGCGTGTAGGGTGTAGAGTGTAGCGTGTTGCGTGTAGGGTGTAGAGTGTAGGGTGTAGCATGTAGGGGGTAGAGTGTAGAGTGTAGCGTGTAGCGTGTAGGGTGTAGGGTGTAGGGTGTAGCGTGTAGGGTGTTGAGTGTAGCGTGTAGCGTGTAGGGTGTAGGGTGTAGGGTGTAGCGTGTAGGGTGTTGAGTGTAGCATGTAGAGTGTAGGGTGTAGGGTGTAGCATGTAGAGTGTAGGGTGTAGGGTGTAGCGTGTAGAGAGTAGGGTGTAGAGTGTAGCGTGTAGGGTGTAGAGTGTAGCGAGTAGAGTGTAGCGTGTAGGGTGTTGCGTGTAGGGTGTAGAGTGTAGCGTGTAGCGTGTAGAGTGTAGCGTGTAGGGTGTAGGGTGTAGCGTGTAGTGTGTAGGGTGTAGGGTGTAGAGTGTAGGGTGTAGCATGTAGGGTGTAGGGTGTAGGGTGTAGCATGTAGGGTGTAGAGTGTAGCGTGTAGGGTGTACGGTGTAGAGTGTAGGGTATAAGCTGTAGCGTTTAGCGTGTAGGGTGTAGCGTGTAGCGTGTAGGGTGTAGAGTGTAGCGTGTAGGGTGTAGAGTGTAGCGTGTAGCGTGCAGAGTGTAGCATGTAGGGTATAGAGTGTAGCGTGTTGCGTGTAGCGTGCAGAGTGTAGCGTGTAGGGTGTAGGGTGTAGGGTGTAGCGTGTAGGGTGTTGAGTGTAGCGTGTAGCGTGTAGGGTGTAGGGTGTAGGGTGTAGCGTGTAGGGTGTTGAGTGTAGCATGTAGAGTGTAGGGTGTAGGGTGTAGCATGTAGAGTGTAGGGTGTAGGGTGTAGCGTGTAGAGAGTAGGGTGTAGAGTGTAGCGTGTAGGGTGTAGAGTGTAGCGAGTAGAGTGTAGCGTGTAGGGTGTTGCGTGTAGGGTGTAGAGTGTAGCGTGTAGCGTGTAGAGTGTAGCGTGTAGGGTGTAGGGTGTAGCGTGTAGTGTGTAGGGTGTAGGGTGTAGAGTGTAGGGTGTAGCATGTAGGGTGTAGGGTGTAGGGTGTAGCATGTAGGGTGTAGAGTGTAGCGTGTAGGGTGTACGGTGTAGAGTGTAGGGTATAAGCTGTAGCGTTTAGCGTGTAGGGTGTAGCGTGTAGCGTGTAGGGTGTAGAGTGTAGCGTGTAGGGTGTAGAGTGTAGCGTGTAGCGTGCAGAGTGTAGCATGTAGGGTATAGAGTGTAGCGTGTTGCGTGTAGGGTGTAGAGTGTAGCGTGTAGCGTGTAGAGTGTAGAGTGTAGCGTGTAGCGTGTAGAGTGTAGCGTGTAGGGTGTAGAGTATAGCGTGTAGCGTGTAGGGTGTAGGGTGTAGAGTGTAGAGTGTAGCATGTAGCGTGTAGCGTGTAGAGTGTAGCGTGTAGCGTGTAGAGTGTAGGGTGTAGCGTGTAGCGTGTAGCGTGTAGAGTGTAGGGTGTAGAGTGTAGCGTGTAGCGTGTAGAGTGTAGAGTGTAGCGTGTAGCGTGTAGGGTGTAGAGTGTAGCGTGTAGCGTGTAGGGTGTAGGGTGTAGAGTGTAGCGTGTAGAGTGTGCGGTGTAGAGTGTAGGGTGTAGCGTGTAGGGTGTAGAGTGTAGCGTGTAGCGTTTAGCGTGTAGGGTTAAGCTACACGCTACACACTAAACACAAAAAGAAAAGGATATGCAAACCAATGGGATCCACGTTAAATAGTCAATTTTATTGTACAAAAATAGTAATCCACAAACAGAACCAGGCAAAACATACATTTAAAGACATTTAAAACACTAGTATGGCTGAATAGGCCATAAGTAATTTTACCCGAGGGAATGAAGGAAGCTAATACTTTACAGCATATGTGAGACAGGAGAAATAACCAGAGAGAAAAAATTGCTAGGTATGCGGGTACACCAATCTTAGTCAAATCTACATATAAGAAGCCTATTGTTTACTGCCAACTGTGACCCCCTGAGTACTATGACAGGAAACATATACTCCAGCCTAGTATCTGGAAGAAATACATCATGGATCCTATTTTGTTCAACACAGCATGCGTGCGCACAGTTGGTAAGCAAATGAAAGCAGACCCCTATAGAAAGGTAATCAGGGAAATAGATATGCTGCAGTACTACAAAATCCTAGTTATTTGGATAAATGTATGCATACAGACGCCTTGTGGAAATACAAAGAATCAGGATCCATTGTCCTAAGGCTTGGAAAAATGCCAGGCCATGCATGAAGTAAATAGGTGTAATTCCATAGCAGTTGTAAAGATAAGTTACCCAAGTCCTGTCCCTCGGGAAAAAAACAAAGGAAGCCCTGAACCCCACGCGTATCGACGCTACTCAAGCGTCTTCATCAGAGGAAAAAGTGACACCCTACACGCTACACGCTACACTCTACACCCTACACGCTACACTCTACACCCTACACGCTACACCCTACACTCTACACGCTACATGCTACACTCTACACCCTACACAATACACGCTACTTGCTACACCCTACATGCTACAGTCTACACGCTACACCCTACACGGTACACCCTACACCCTACACCCTACACGCTACACGCTACACCCTACACCCTACGCCCTACACGCTACAATCTACACGCTACACGCTACACACTATACGCTACACGCTAGACGCTACACTCTACACGCTACACGATACACGCTACACCCTACACACTACACCCTACACTCTACACCGTACACTCTACACGCTACACGCTACACTCTACACCCTACACCCTACACGCTACACCCTACACTCTACACCCTACACGCTACACCCTACACGCTACACGTTACACTCTACACCCTACACCCTACACTCTACACCCTACACCCTACTCTCTACACGCTACACTCTACACCCTACACGCTACACTCTACACTCTACACCCTACACCCTACACGCTACACGCTACACGCTACACTCTACACGCTAAACGCTACAGCTTATACCCTACACTCTACACCGTACACCCTACATGCTACACTCTACACCCTACACGCTACACCCTACACCCTACATGCTACACCCTACACTACACCCTACACCCTACACGCTACACCCTATGCCCTGCACGCCACACACTACACTCTACACGCTACACCCTACACCCTACACGCTATACGCTACACTCTACACCCTGCACGCTACACGCTACACCCTACACGCTACACTCTACACCCTACATGCTACACCCTACACTCTACACCCTACACACTACACGCTACTCGCTACACTCTACACCCTACACGCTACACTCTACACTCTACTCCCTACTCTCTACACGCTACACTCTATACCCTACACTCTACACGCTACGCGCTACACGCTACACACTACACACTACACGCTACACTTTACACTCTACACGCTACACACTACACGCTACACTCTACACCCTACACCCTACTCTACATGCTACACGCTACACGCTACATGCTACACCCTACACGCTTCACCCTACACCCTACACGCTACACGCTACACTCTACACCCTACACTCTACACCCTACACGCTACACGCTACACTCTACACGCTAAACGCTACAGCTTATACCCTACACTCTACACCGTACACCCTACACGCTACACTCTACACCCTACACGCTACACCCTACACCCTACATGCTACACCCTACACTCTACACCCTACACCCTACATGCTACACTCTACACCCTACACCCTACTCTACATGCTACTCGCTACACGGTACATGATACACGCTACACCCTACACGCTACACGCTACACCCTACACACTACACGCTACAAGCCACACTCTACACCCTACACGCTACACCCTACACCCTACTCCCTACACTCTACACGCTACACGCTACACCCTACACTATACACCCTACACCCTACATGCTACACCCTACACTCTACACCCTACACCCTACATGCTACACTCTACACCCTACACCCTACTCCACATGCTACATGCTACACGGTACATGATACACGCTACACCCTACACGCTACACCCTACACTCTACACTCTACACGCTACACCCTACACGCTACACTCTACACGCTACACGCTACACGCTACACGCTACACTCTACACCCTACACGCTACACTCTACACCCTACACACTACACTCTACACGCTACACGGTACACGCTACACGCTACGCCCTACACCCTACACGCTACATGTTACACTCTACACCCTACACGCTACACTCTACACCCTACACGCTACACCCTACACCCTACACGCTACACACTACACGCTACACTCTACACCCTACACGCTGCACTCTATACGCTACACGGTACACGCTACACGCTACACCCTACACCCTACATGCTACACGCTACACCCTACACTGTACACCCTACACCCTACACGCTACACTCTACACGCTACATGCTACACCCTACACTCTACACCCTACACGCTATACGCTACACTCTACACCCTGCACGCTACACGCTACACGCTACACCCTACACGCTACACTCTACACCCTACACGCTACACTCTACATGCTACACGCTACACGCTACATGCTACACGCTACACCCTACATGCTACACTCTACACCCTACACCCTACACGCTACACTCTACACTCTACACGCTACACGCTACACTCTACACCCTACACGCAACACGCTACACTCTACACCCTACACGCTACACTCTGCACGCTACACGCTACACCCTACACGCTACACTCTACACGCTACACGCTACACTCTACACCATACACGCTACACCCTACACTCTACACCCTACACCCTACACGCTATACCCGACACCCTACACCCTACATGCTTCACCCTACACGCTACACTCTACACTCTACACCCTACACCCTACACGCTACATGCTACACTCTACACGCTACACTCTACACCCTACACGCTACACTCTACATCCTACACCCTACACGCTATACGCTACACTCTACACCCTGCACGCTACACGCTACACTCTACACCCTACACGCTACACCCTACACTCTACACTCTCCACCCTACACGCTACACGCTACACTCTACACGCTACACCCTACACGCTACACTCCACACCCTACACGCAACACCCTACACTCTACACCCTACACCCTAAACCCTACACGCTACACCCTACACGCTACACTCTACACCCTACACCCTACACGCTACACGCTACACTCTACACCCTACACCCTACACACGCTACACGCTACACTCTACACCCTACACGCTGCACTCTACACCCTACACGCTACACCCTACACCCTACACACGCTACACGCTACATGCTACACCCTACACCCTACAGCCTATACGCTACACGCTACACTCTACACCCTACAAGCTACACGCTACACGCTACACCCTACACTCTACACCCTACACCGTACACGCTACACGCTACACTCTACACGCTACACCCTTCACTCTACACCCTACACCCTACATGCTACACTCTACACCCTACACGGTACACCCTACAATCTACACGCTACATGCTACACTCTACACTCTACACCCTACACCCTACACGCTACATGCTACACTCTACACCCTACACGCTACACTCTACACCCTACACGCTACACTCTACACCCTACACGCTACACGCTAGGGTGTAGAGTGTAATATGTAGCGTGTAGTTTGTAGCGTTTAGCTAGTAGGGTGTAGCGTGTAGCGTGTAGGGTGTAGAGTGTAGCGTGTAGCGTGTAGCATGTAGGGTGTAGGGTGTAGAGTGTAGCGTGTAGGGTGTAGAGTGTAGGGTGTAGGATGTAGAGTGTAGGGTTTAGAGTGTAATGTGTAGCGTGTAGGGTGTAGCGTGTAGCATGTAGGGTGTAGGGTGTGGAGTGTAGGGTGTAGCGTGTAGGGTGTAGAGTGTAGCGTGTAGCGTGTAGGGTGTAGGGTGTAGAGTGTAGGGTGTAGCGTGTAGGGTGTAGAGTGTAGCGTGTAGGGTGTAGCGTGTAGCGTGCAGGGTGTAGAGTGTAGCGTATAGCGTGTAGGGTGTAGAGTGTAGGGTGTAGCGTGTAGGGTGTAGAGTGTAGGGTGTAGCGTGTAGGGTGTAGAGTGTAGCGTGTATCGTGTAGGGTGTAGGGTGTAGCGTGTAGGGTGTAGAGTGTAGCGTGTAGCGTGTAGGGTGTAGGGTGTAGGGTGTAGCGTGTAGTGTGTAGCGTGTAGCGTGTAGGGTGTAGCGTGTAGCATGTAGCGTGTAGCGTGTAGCATGTAGAGTGTAGAGTGTAGGGTGTAGGGTGTAGCATGTAGAGCGTAGGGTGTAGGGTGTAGCGTGTAGAGTGTAGGGTATAGAGTGTAGCGTCTAGGGTGTAGAGTGTAGCATGTAGCGTGTAGGGTGTAGAGTGTAGGGTGTAGGGTGTAGAGTGTAGGGTGTAGCGTGTAGAGTGTAGCGTGTAGCGTGTAGGGTGTAGGGTGTACAGTGTAGGGTGTAGGGTGTAGCGTGTAGAGTGTAGTGTGTGGCGTGCAGGGCGTAGGGTGTAGCGTGTAGGGTGTAGGGTGTAGAGTGTAGGGTGTAGCATGTAGGGTGTAGGGTGTAGGGTGTA